>NW_026125977.1:0-161178 GCF_943737965.1 Phodopus roborovskii | reverse complement strand
GATTTCTACCAGACATTCAAGGAAGAACTATTACCACTACTCCTAAAGTGTTTCACAGGATAGAAACAGACGGTTGTTTCATTGCCAAACTCTTTGTAAAGGTTTAATGGCCCTTGGTACCCAAGCCTCACAAAGCACAACTAAAAAAGTAAACTACAGATCAATATCCCTGATGAACATCGATGCAAAAATACTCAATAAAATACTGGGCAACCGAATTCAAGAATACATCAGAGAAATCATCCACCAGAGAAATCATCCACCATGACCAAGAGGATTCATCCCTGGAATGCATGGATGGTTTACCATATGAAAATCTATCAACGTGATCCACCATTTAAACAAACAGAAAAAGAAAAAACTTCTGATTATCCCCTAGATGCAGAAAATCCTTCGACAAAATTCAACACCCTTCCATGATAAATGTCTTGGAGAGGTCAGGGATAACAGGAACATACCTAAACATAATAAGAGCAATTGACTTTAGTCTTAATAATTAAAATTGATTCATGTGGAGATTATCTGTTAGTAAGTTCACTAGACCCAAGACAAATGATATATGAGATAGTATTGTGGAACAACTACACGGATGATAATAAAGAACTGTGGAGATGTTCCAGCTTAGAAGGATGCAGTCCCTGCTCTTCTGAATTGATCTGCAACATAGTAGAGAGAAGTGAGAGACAGAAATGTGGAAAAGGGGAATGAGAAATAAATGGTGGGAGAGTGAGAGAGTTACAGACAGATTGTGAACGAGAGAATTGTACCCCAGGGTTCTCGCTTCTGTTCATATACACAGAATCAAAGGCACTACACCAGAAATAACTTCATGAGATGATCTGAGCAGAAAACCTGGATTTACAAGAACACTCTCCCCTCTAAATGGTGGGTCCACTAGAGGTTCTAAGGGTTCTTACAGCCTAGAGTGACAGGACCAGGCAAGCATGAAGATACACAGCCTTGAGAGTGGGATTTGTAACATGGTAACCAAATAATCCCACCATTTTGTATACACATAGAAGCCCACAGGGCTTTCACCTAAGTTACCCTGAGACCCTGAGTGTGGGGGCACTGGTCTGAGTCTGGCTTCTTTTTGCTGGCAAGGGAAGTGTGGGGTGGAGTTTTCAGGTGTTGGTAGACTCAGCAGGAGATGTGTGTTGAGAAGTTTTCTCAGCTGCAAGGTCTGGAGACCTTAGGCATCTGTACCTTGAGTAGGTGGATAACGAGGGTTGAGTGAAGCTTCAAGCCATAATAGTGAGGTTGCAGGTGACACCATTCCTTTCCCCAACCTCAGTGTACCCTAATGCAAACCCTCATGTGAATTCACCTCCAGTTCAGACTCTGCCCTTAAAAAGCTGCCATTAGAGTCTCGACCAGGATGTGGAGCAGATGCAAAAGGCATCCACTTTTAGATCAATCACCTGATTCCTTGTTTCCTATTCTCCAGGGAAACCCAGGACAGTTATGCTCTGATTAAGTATGGATTCATTATTGCAGTATTATTGAAGCATTGCATCAGAAACTCCTGGAGTTACAATTTTCCTTGCCACTAAACAGGACTTTTAAGAGCACAGGGAGGCTTTGCTTTGTGCCCTGCCCACACAGCAGAATCTAATACAGTATTCTTGTTCGTCCCTGGATTCTTTGATCTCAGATTTCACCCCAATCAAATAGCCCCAGCCCTCCAGATATGAGAGAGTGTTTCCATTGTTTCAATTGATTTTCCACTGCTTTCACCAGTCACTCAATCTCTCCTGCTCTAAAAAGCTTACACTTTGGAGGTGCCTACCTGCCTCCAATTCCTTTCCACCACTACTCTCTGGAATATACTCCCAGAGTCACATCTCTGAAGCTCTTTGTCTCTGCCTCCATAATGTAGGAATGAGCTGCTGAGTCAGATGATTAGTTTCAGCTTGCATCTCTCTCACTGTTAGCACCAGGAGACACAGAAGATGGAATAGCTCCTGACACAGCAGTTGCTGCTGGCAGTTTAGGAATTAAGCTCATACCCCACTTTGCAGCCACTCTGGTGTTTGACTCTGGGGTCATTACTTCTTGGAAAAATCAATGGCCATGTTTGTTTACTAGCTGCAACAGCTGTTAGCCTCTAATCAACCTGAAAGACTCAGGCATTATGGTAGCATGACTCTAGTTAAAAAGGAGAGTGCACTGTAGAATTTTCTCTGCTCAGCCTAGAGTTCCATGAATACTAGTGTGACCACAGCAACCAAGACCACTATAAAGACAGATTTTGCCCACTTACACTCCCTCCCCTCTTCTCTCTTTCAGGCTCTTTGTTCTCTTGCTACTATTTCTGCTCTCCCCTCTCATCTCTTTTGGCCCTGTCTCCCCATTCTCTCCTGTCACCTGTCTATGTGCTGTTTCTCTTTATCTCTTTTTTTTGTTTGATTCCATCTCTTTCCCCATTGTCATGAGATATCCACCCTACTGGTACCCAAAGATAACTGAGTAGACATCACTGAATTTACATAGTGGTGGTTTAGCTGTAATGTGGGGCAACATATTTCTCCATTATATCTGTCTTTGAAAAAAGTCAATTGTTAGTTGGAGGATCTGGAAACACTCTGCCTGACTGATATCAAAAATGCTGACCTGAATTTTAATTTTTCATTTACTTCTTTTGTTGATGCCATGGCCGATCTGGAACTCCTGGGTATCAAGTGGCCTACTTAACTGTTTCAATCTCTGTTGTAGCTGGGATTGCTGGATCATTATTAGAGGTACCCCACTTACCCAGTTGTAAGTGTGAACATGTTGAACAGGATGACACTAATCATATGCATGTCATGGTTGGGTTTCATTTTTTTCTTCAATGTTTTAGAGGATTTTCCTCTACGGGAGTGTGTATGTATCTTATATATGCCTTTGTGTTTAAAGATGCCCTTGCAGCTTTACTTTTCAGTCAGAAAATACTCACCAATTTGAAATATTTTTATTTTTTCAAAGTATGTAGGTTACTGTTTGCTAAATTCTAGTGACTCAACTATAGGTATCAAAGATGATACGGTTAGTGATTTGTTTGTTTGTTTGTTTTTGCAATGTTTTGCAATGTGTCTTTCTGTGATGTTTTCGCTTCCATACACAAGATTTCTTATAGTGAACACTCATTTTGCACTCTCTATTAGCAAAGCGTGTTTCTGACCTTGCAGGCCTGATAATTCTGCCTTTACCTATTAAGTTCTGGGGGGGCAAGTATGTTTTACTTAGCCTCTTACCCTCATTTATGTTTTTTAATTTGTATTCAAAAGAGACTTTCTATTTTGCTTAGCCCGAATTCAAAACCTGGCTGTCTCACCATATTACCCATCTAGTCCTGGATTCACAGTCAGTTTGAGCCTGTGAAAATTATGCTGTTTGACCAAGGTTATTACAAGGAAGAGAATTGGGTAAATTCCTCCAAAAGTGAAACTCAGTCTGTTTTATGTAAAAAAATTTAATTATCAAGGAAGTTGGAAAAGTCTGTAGGCTAGAAAATTTACCCTAGGGTCTGAGAAGGCTGTGCAGCCTGTTCCCATTCTTAGTATCTGAAATCTGATTACACAGTATGGATTGTCCCCTATGTGCAGAGTTCTTACCTGTTCCACACCTGCGAGTTAAACCCCGTGGTATCATGCCTAATATTTCCGGCAGATGGATGTTACCTGCGTGTTTACCTTCCTTTGGCCAACTACAATTTGTACATGTATCTGTGGATATCCATTCTCATCTCATATTTGCCTCTACTCATACTGGAGATAGGCTTAAGGATGTTAAGAGCCATTGTTTACAAGCCTTTGCTATATCGAAAATGCCCAGACAATTAAAAACTGATAATGGTCCTGTCTTATACTAGTGAGGGTTTAATTCTTTTTTGCAAAAAAAATTAATCTCACATAAGACAGGCATCCCTTATAAGCTTCAGGGTCAGGCCATGGTAGGCGTGCACATCGCACAATTAAAGCCTATCTCCATAGAACAAAAAAAGGGGAGTTTACATGGTCTCCTCATAATCACATTTGACTTATCCTCTAGATTATTAAATTTTTTAACTATGCATGGTGCTGCTCGATCTGCAGCTGACTGGCATTGGCACCCTCAGTCATCTGACTATAGCTCAGTTATGTGGAAGAATGTCACTACTGGAAAATGGTGGGGCCCCAACTCAGTTCTAGTATGGGCCCAAGGTCAGTTTGTGTCTTTCCACAACACACAGATAACTCTGTTTGGATGCCTGAGCAGCTGATTCGCCAATGAGGAAGTGATGGTGATTGTAACAGCAAGAAAGTAGGTCCGATGGGTCTTCAAGAATCTACCCACCCTGATGCCTGTGGGTCTGAGTAGCTATATGTGGCCTTTTATCCTAACCACTAATTATAGTTTGAATCCAGAGGCTATAAAATTACACTTTTATCCAAAGGACAAGAATTTCACCTTCATCTCAGGCACTGTATTCTGGTTCCATTCTTATTGTTGTAAACAATGCTAATAATTTTGGAGGAAGTTTCAATTGTTCTCAGCAGGTCTGCCGACTGTAACAGCTGTCTTGGGGATGTACCCATGTGTGCAGCAGAGAGGAAAGGAGATTCTGGGATCATGGCTACCAGTGCTGCCTTCACCCCTGAAGCTACAGTTTCTACCATAGCCCTCTCCCAATCGGTAAATACTGCAAGCACAGTGGATCAACTATCGGGTGATTTGGCTTAAGCCTTATCTACCCAAAGCACACTTTATTATCTAGTACAAATTGGCATTTTTAAACTAAATTTACAAACTAATCTCCTATAGGAACTCCTTGAATTTTTGTGAGAAACTCATATGGCTTCTTCTTCTGTCTTTCACACATATCTGTGTTAATTCATCATTTTTCTCCAGCAATCCTGGAGTGATGAGTTTTTCAGTTATACACATGCTTTAGCCATGCAGATCATTAACATCTATGAACCATGAATTTCACTTGCCAATGCAGAAGGCCTTTTACAAGGACTTCACCTTGTGAGCAGATCATTCTGGGTTTGTGGAGCCCTTACATTTGGTCTACTTTGCCACAGCACAAAACAGGCCCAGGCCAACTTTCTAACAAGACAGATACTGTCTTTGGCTCGAGGTAAAATGCCTCTGCCCACATGAGGCTAACAAACTATTCATCAGGGACAGTAAGGCAGAGGGGGCAAATATCCCACCTAAGACAGGAAGGTTACGGGCCTGGGTGACCTCTCCAATAATGGGTAAGTAATTATGCTGACATCTTCCTCCAAATGAGGCAGGTGTTAGTTTATATTAAAAGAAAGGGAGAACTGTAAGACCCAAAGCAACTTGAGCAAGCCTGAAGCTGTTGGAGGGAATTCATTTCACCATGGCTGTTGTTGGTACTCTTCCCGTTTTGATAACAAACCTCGAGACGACACACTCCTTGACAAAAGACAACTTGTGGCAACACATACCTCATGACAATACATACCCCATGAAAACACACACCTCATAGTGAGGAGCTAAGCCTAAATTTACTCTAATTTTCCACTGTGCAGTAAGTCAGTAATTAAGCCCATTCTTGCCCCTCAATAAATGGCATTCAGTATTTGCCATTCTGACATTGCATTGAACGAATGACCCACTGTCTTGTCTTTATTTCAAACTCTAGCCCTTCGACTCGATCTCGTGGAAGAGATGGTAGCAAGGGAGCTACAAATATATATATATATATATATATATATATATATTCTTTTCATTCTCTTACCTTTAGGACAGCTTAATCACATGGTTTCTCATGGTTGTTTTGATTTGAATTTGGCTGATGACTAAGGATTTTGCGTAATGTCTTATGTTTCTTTCAGTCATTTCTGATTCCTCAATTGAAAATTCTCTATTAAGTCCTGTACCCCACTTTCTCATATGGTTATTTAGAATTATTTAGAGTTGGTGGTGTGTCATGTTATCAGCCCAACAGAGTTCATTAGATAAGATTCTCTGCTAATGAGATTATAAAATTATTCCATTTGTAAAATCGGTGTTGCCTGTGTCCCTCATGGGTCACTTCTGTTGCAAGATCTCAGAAACTCATGGTACGAACAATGCAGTTTTTTAAATCGGTTAAACATTCGATCCTTCAAAATCTATTATTACGAAATCAGAAATCAGTCCCTCATTCACTGGGCACTGGATCTGGTATCAAACTCCTGCTGTGTCAATCACACAGCAGCCAAAACCACAATGGATGACACCATCATTACATACGTAATCAAAAAAGTAACTGATTGGATAGTCCTTCATACTTAATTTCCATAAGATGGAACCAGAGACCAGTGATTGTCAAGGAAGTAATACTTAGATAATTAAATGAATAAAAATGAAACTATTGAATGGTGTTTTATACGTGACTCCTACAAGATAGCACAAAACTGAAGAGAAAATTGAGTTTTTGATCATAGATTTGAACAAAAATTGAATGAATAATGAGATAATTACTCATAATTCACCCCTAGAGAGCGAACAAATGCTATCACCATTCACTAAAATAAACACATAACTAAATAATGAAATCACCACAAGGGACAATTAACACCAAAGAGGTGAATCCAGACTCCACTCTTCCTGGAGTAGAAAAAGGCAGATTTGAATAATGTAAAAATCAGATAGTTAGATCGTCTGTCACACCTGAGTCACACAAGGTGGCACCAAACTTCAGGGTTCACAGATTATATGAGGAAACGATTTAATAATTACATATTTAAAGGTGTAAGTCATTGAACTTTTTTGTCTCATCAATTCCTGGCAGGCGTGCCGGACATGATAAAGTATGCTGTCTCCACTGATTTTTAAAATTCCATAAGTTAACAAAGAGATAATCGTAGTGTCTTCCCTGATGAACTCTGTTGGCCTGACATCATCACCAGCTCCTGAATCTCTGTTGTGGTGCGGGAGGACCTGAGATGATGGGCCCACACCTGGCACAGCAGTATCCCTAGTACTCTGGGTCATTCATAGGTCATCCAGAAACAGCTGTGTCCATGTCTACAACCTTCCTATCCTTGTCCCTGATAGCAATTTAACCCTAAACAGAATCAATGATGTCATTGTCCATCGATTAAATGATTTAAATAATTAAATAAGTCAGTAATAGATAACTGTCACCATAAAGAGGTGATGTAGCCTTTAACTGGAAGGAAAGACTGGCCAGACTCCAGTCATGAGAGATGTCATCTTCATCAATTCAAACAATCAGTCATAAAATATGATGATATTGCATTATAACTCCCGAAGAGGGAGCTTTACAGGACTCTTCATGAACTAGAGGATTATTGGTTTACATAAATATACTAATCTTTACATTATCTTGGGTATTAACAGGATTTGTCAATTTAAATACATTAATTTTGTAATTAGATGATCTGCCACACTTGACCCCCGCTAGGTGGCAACAATCTCCAGGTGTCATGGATGATATAATCATTGTTTTATATAACTAAACCATCAAACAATGAGTTGATGTAACAACATTAACGTCCCTAAAGTAGCTCCAAACCAGACTCGGAAACAACCCTGCCTCAAAAGAGATGGACTGCAATCCAATCATCCCTAAGTCTACTCTAACAAATGGATTATCACCTTCCTAAAGGAAGTTGGACAATGCAAAACTCACATTTTGATGAATAACTGTGAGTCTTATTATCATTTAAACCATTATATTACTTTAGGAGAGAGAGACCATTCATAAACAGAAGTTTTTGAACTGTTTCTCCACGGACTATGTTCTCTTATATTAGGTAATCTTGAATTGGGTAACCAGTAAAAGCTGTCAGCAAACTTCCAGTGATATGGCTATGACTTACTGAGGCAAATCACATGCTGTCATTAAAATTTTAGGGGATAGTGTTGTTGGGAGATTTTAGTGTGCCATGATAACACTTTATTGAAGCTGCTCTCTGGTCCTTGGCCGATGACACCAGGATATAGAATGCAAGCAGGTTTTCCAGGCAATATTTATGATCCAACATTCTGTCACATTCTAGAGCACCTTCTACATGCTAAAATTACCATACCCACCCATCGACTAACCTTAGCCTCACTGATTTTCTCACAAAAACAAAAACAAAGCAGGGCCCTGTTTTTTTTTTTTTTTTTTTTTTTTTGAATTACACAATATTTACGAGTCTTTTTAAGCTGCAACATGCCTGTAGTAATATAAGCATGAAAATGAAACAATCATTATGCGATTCATGTACATTGATGAGGATTTCCACCTATTTTTTATACTTCAATTTTCTCAATTCCAGAATGGAAAAAATACAACAGGTTGCAAGGAAGTATGGCCAGGACTCCAGTCATGAAGAATGTCATCATCATCAATTGAGTCTATGAATCATAAAATGTGATGATATTGCACATTAATGCCACAAGAGGGAGCTTTACAGGACTCTTCATGGAATGGAGAATTTTTGGTTTACATACGTACACACATATTTACATGATCTTGGGTATTATCACTAATTGTCAATTTAAATACGTTAATCATGTAATTAGATGATCTGTGGCACCAGATTCCAGGGGTCATGGATGATATAATCATTGTTTTATATTATTAAATAATCAAATAATGAGTTCAAGTAACATCATCCACTTCCCTCAGGTGTCTCCAAACCAGATTTGTGAACAATGCTGTCATGATTATTTAAATATTTTGACTACATAATTGCTATTTAGTTGGTCTAAAATAATTGCCTCCCACATCACGTCACCACAATCCACTGATCATGGATTATCTAATGTCCCATTTTAATAATCAAATAACAACATAATCAGAGGATGAAATGGTCTGCCATACTCGACACAATTGACTCTCAGTTGACTCCAACATGATTGTGTGAAACTCCCAGGTTCATCGCTTATTTAATCGCAGAGTTGATTAGTAAAATGTTTAAATGCTGAAATGTCATTGTGTATGCAAGGTTTTTACAAGATATCACATATTTAATGTTGGACGGCTGCCTCAAAAGAGATGGAATGCGATCCAATAATCCCTAAGTCTACTCTAACAAATGGATTATCACCTTCCTGAAGGAAGTTAACAATGGAATAATCACTTTTGATAAATAATTGTGAGTCTTATTATCTTGTGTTCCATAAGTTTTCCTTCTAGGGAGAGAGAGTGTCCATAAACAGAAGCCGTTGAACTCTTTCTCCACAAACTATGTTCTCCGATAATTATGTAATCTTGAATTTGGTAACCAGTAAGACCTCTAGGCAAACTTCCAGATATTTGGCTGTGATTTGGTTCGGCGAATCAAATGCTGTCCATGAAAAGTTTTCGGAGATAGTTATCTTGGGAGACTTTTATGTCCCATGATAACACTTTCTCGAAGCTGCTGTCTGGTCCTTGGCCCGTGACACCATGATACTGAATGCAGGCAGGGTTTCCAGGCCACATTCATGAGCCAACATTCTGTCACATCCTAGTGCTGCTCCCTCATGCTAAAAGTAGCATACCCACTGATCAACTAACATTACAGCCTCACCGATTTTCTCATAAAAACAAACCAGGGCTCTTTCATTTGAGTTCTACATATTTACCAGTTTCTCAAGCTACGACATGCCTATGGTGACATAATTATGAAAACAAAAGCATCATTATGCCATTCAAGTACATTTTAAACTGTTTTCTTTGCTTCAGTTTCCTAATTTCTAAAATGGAAGCAATAAAACAAATTGTCTCTACCATAACCCTCTTCTCTTTATTGAAAATAAAATAAACTCCACTTCATTTTCTTACCTTTAGCGGAGCTTGATCTCTTGGTTTCTCAGAGTTGTTTAGATTTGCCTTTGGCTGATGACTAAGGATTTTGAGCACTGTCTAATGTGCCTTTTGGTCATTTCTTATTCCTCAATTGGTATTTCTCTATTAAGTCCTGTACCCTGCTTTCTAATATGGTTATTTAGGAGTGATATATTGTTGGTGGTGTGTCATGTTATCAGCCCAACAGTGTTCATTAGATGAGATTCCCTGATCAGGCGATTATTCAGTTATTCCATTGTTTAAATTCGGTGGTGACTGTGTCCTTCATTTGTCAGTTCGGTTGCAGGCTCTCAGAAACTGATGATACGAAGCAATATAGATTTTTTTACTCGTGTAATCATTCGAATATAAAAAAAATTCTACGATTACGTAATCAGTAATCACAGGATAACGCAGTGTCCCTCCTTCGCCGGGCACTTCTTCTGGTACTGATCTCCTGCTGTGTCAATCTGACAGAAACCAAATTTGGGATGACACCATTATTACTTACACAAACAAATGAGTTAATAATTGGATATTCCTGCATACTTAACTTTCATAAGATGGAACCAAACTCCAGTGATTGTCAAGGAAGTATAACTTATATAATTAAATAATGCGACACGATTAACTCCCAGGGAGGAATGGGCAGACTCCAGTCATGAATAACAACATCTTCATCGATTTAAATAATTAATATATAATGAAAAATGATTGAATAATGACATGGTGGTGCATACTTAAATCCCACATGGAGTAGTCAGACTTATCTCTTCCTGGAATAATGATGTTTTTAAAAAATTAAGTTGATAATTAATTAGCTGACGTTTTAAATTAACACTGATGAGGTGGCACCAAAGTCTTAAAACTATCCCTGATGTAATGATCTATTTACAGAGCTAAATGATGAAGTAATGAGATGATGTTACATCATCAACTCACAAAATCTGACTCCAAAAATGACTTAGGGTCCATAACATTACCTGTAATTTAAATATATTAATTAAATGATGAATTATTATTTAATTTCCTAGTTTAACAGGTAAATAAGTAAGTGTACTATTAGATGATGTGATGTTCTGGCATGAAGGACTCCCCTAAGGAAGCTCAAAACTGCAGTGAACACTGAATACATAGTGACGGATTTTCATAATTCAATGAATAAACATTAAACAAGTGGATGATGTTTTATACGTGAAGCCTACAAGATTGCTAAATCCTGAAGTGTCATTGAGTTCTTAATCAGAGATTTGTACAAAAAAATGATAGAATAAAGAGATAATTTCTCATAATTCACCTCTAGAGAGATAGCAAAACGATATCATCATTGATTTAAATAAATAAATAAATAATGAAATCACAAGAGACAATTAACACCATCAAGTTAGATCTACACTCCACTGTTCCTGGAGTAGAAAAAGACAGATTTTATAAATGAAATAATCTGTTAGATCGTCTGTCACACTTGAGTCACACCAGGTGGCACCAATCTTCAAGGTTCACAGATTATATGATGAAACAATTTAATAATTACATCTTTAAATACATAAGTTGTTGAACTTTTTTGTATCATCAAATCCTGGGCTGACTTTCCAGATATGAAAATTTATGCTACCATCACGGTTTTTTAAAATTCCATTAGTTAATCATCAGATAATCAAACTGTCTTGCCTGAAGAATACTGTTGGCATGATATCTTCACCAGTGCCTGAATCTCTGTTTTAGTGGGGCAAGACCTGAGATAATGGGCCCATTCCTGCCAAAGCAGTAGTAGCCAAAATATTGATATCAGCTGAAAAGTTGGCTGCAGCAGTGGCATCACCAGCATTGCAGAGAGAGAGATGGTCTTCCGTGTTGTAGGTTGTCATCTTTTTGCCAGTCTCGGGAATGGTGCTGACCTCCTTGTGCCACTACTTTTCATTGTAGATCACAAACGATGTGAAGATGTGGAGTAAGAGCAGCTAGTCAAAACCCAGACCATCATACTGGCCGTGGTAAGGTCCTTGTACTTCTCGGAGGGCACCATGCAATATTCTGGACTAAATCATCTAGCATCCCTAGTACTCCGGGAGATGCATAGATCATTCAGAAAATGTTCTGCTCATGTCTACAACATTCCTATCCTTGTCCGTGACAGATATTTGCACCCTAATCGTAGTCGGTGATGGCATTGTCTGTCGCTTAAATAATATAAATAATAAAATAAGTCAGTAATACCTAACTGTCACAATAAAGAGGAGATGTAGGATTTAGCTGTCAGGGAAGCATGGATAGATTCCAGTCGTGAAGAATGTCATCCTCATCAATTGATGCAATGTATCTTATAATGAGGACATCCTTGTGCCACTACTTCTTCTGTTCGTAGATAACAACCGATGTGAATATGAGGAGGAAGAGCAGGGAGTCAACACCCAGACCACCAAGCTGGGCTTGATTAAGATTTTGTACTTTTCGTGGGGCACCGTGCAATCTTCTGGACCCAATCATCCAGCATCCCTAGTACACTGGGAAAAGCATAGATCATTCAGAAAATGCTCTGCCTATGTCTAAAACTTTCCTAACCTGTCCCTGACAGATATTTGCACCCTAATCGTAGTCAGTGAAGGCATTGTCTGTCGTTCAATTAATTTAAAGAATTACATAAGTCAGTAATAGCTAACTGTCACAATAAAGAGGTGATGTAGCATTTAACTGGCAGAGAATCTTGGCCACACTCCAGTCGTGGAGGGATTTCATCATCATCAATTGAAAAAATGAATCATAAAATGTGATTATATTGCAAATTAACGCCACAAGAGGGAGCTTTACAGGTCTATTCATAGAATGGAGGATTTTCGGTTTACATAACTTTACAAATATTTACATTAACTTGGGTTTTAACACGAATTGTCAATTTAAATACTTTAATTATGTAATTACATGATCTGTGGCACCAAATTCCAGGTGTCATGGATGATATAATCATTGTTTTATATAATTAAATAATCAAATAATGAGTTCATGTAACATCATCCACTTCCCTAATGTGGCTCCAAAACCAGACTCATGAATGATGCTATCATGATTAATTTAAATATTTTAACTACATAATTGATATTTAGACGGTCTATAATAATTGCCTCCCACATCTTGGAACCATAATCCACTGATCATGGATTATCTAATGTCCTATTTTAATAATCAAATAACAACATAATCAGACAATCAAATGGTCTGCCATACTCGACACAGTTGACTCTCACTTCACTCCAACATGATTGTAGGAAACTCACATGTTCATCCCTTATTTAATCACAGAGTTGAGTAGAAAATGTTTAAATGCTGAACTGTCATTGTGTATGCATGGTTTTTAGCAGATATCACATATTTAATGTTGGACGGCTGTCTCCAAGAGACATGGACTGCAATCAAATATTCCCTAAATCTACTCTAGCAAATGGATTATCACCTTCCTGAAGGAAGTTAACAATGGAAAACTCATCTTTTGATGAATGATTGTGAGAGTCTTGTTATCCTATGTTCCGTAGTTTTTCTTGTTAGGAGAGAGAGCATCCATAAACAGAAGCCTTTGAACTGTTTCTCCACATATTATGTTCTCCGATCATTAGGTAATCTCAAATTTGGTAACCAGTAAAAGCTGTAGGTAAACTTCCAGAGATTTGGCTATGCCTTGATTAGGTGAATCAAATGCTGTCATGTACATTGATGAGTATTTTAAAACTGTTTTCTATGCTTCAATTTTCTAATTTCTAGAATGGAAACAATACAACGAATGGCTCTAACATAATCTTTTCCTCTGGAATACTACTCTGTTGGGGGGGACAAAATGGAATATTGAAATTCTCAGGCAAGTGGATGGAACTTGAAGAAACCATCCAGAAAGAAGTAACACAGGCACAAAAAGAAGGACATGCTATGTACTTGCTCCCACATGGATTTTAGACATAGAGCAAAGGATCACCAGCTTATAATTAACAACACCAGAGAAACTGATACACAAGGAAGATCTAAGAGATTCATATAAGGTCCCTCAATGAAGATGAAAACAAAAATTCTCCAGAGCACAATGGGATTGGGGAGCCCTTAGTGGGGTGGGAACTAGGAGAAATAAAGGGGAGGAGGGGAAACCATGTGGGATTAGGTAGACTGAGTCAGCAGAGGAATAGAAGAGAGAAAAGAAAGAGAAAGATAGAGATAATAAAAGGGGGAGCCATTATAGGATTGGAAGAGAAAACTGAACCTAAAGAAATGTCCAAATACCTACGAGAATGACCCCAGTTAAAAATTTGAGCAACAGTGCAAAGGCTACCATAAATAACCTTCCCTGATAATGAGATCAACAAATAATTTATCCAACACCATGGAGCCCTCATCTAGTACCTGATGGAAGCATAAGCAAACACCCACAACTAAACACTGAGCCGACTCGAATCAAGATGCAGGCAGGGAGGACAAGGCCAGGCTGCAGAAACACATAGGGACCGTTTACCGCAACTGTCTATGTGGGAATCTATGGAGATTCCCACATGGGCGTCATCAGTCTACTTGTCTTTTTCATACTTTGATGGGTTAAACCCTGTGGGGATATCCACCTCTAGACTGGATTCCTGTTTAATACTATAAATTCATTTGTGTTTTTCCATACTTTAACTTTACTTATCTTTAAGAAAATGTCTTTTGAAGGGCATGTGTGTGGTATGTGTGTATGTATATGGAGGTAACAGCAAGCGCTTCCAGAAACCAGAAATGAATGTCAGATATCCGGAAAGAGGTCCACGTGTTTCTGCCCGCTAAGATCAAACACTGGTCCCCAGAGAAGTTATGAAGCACCCTCATTCGCTGAGTCATCCATCATTCCAAGAGTTTATCTCGGACTTTATGATGAGATTACATGAAGCTGAGGTATAAAAATCCCAAGAGTGTGGCATGTTAGGTTAGCATCTGCCTGAAAGTTCTAAGACACAGAAGGTGTAGAGACAAAGAGACACAAGAGTATGCAAACACAGTGAGCGCAGTGCACAAGTCTGGGATTGTCAAGGGAAAACCTTAGTAAATTAAAAGTGTGCAACACACTCTCTCATGCAAAAGCATTTTTTATTGAGCTTATTGGAAACTGTAACGTTAAGGATGGTGGGCGAGGCAAATACTATCCAGCTTAAATGCCTCTCATAACCACAGAAAGACAGATCTCAGTTGAAAAGGGAGAGGTGTCGCGCGCAACCTTTGCCGATAAGGAAGACGCGGCAACCGAAGATTTGTCCAGCAGAATCTTTATTGTAGAGCTCTTTACATGCTGATGGAGAAGGACCCAAAGCCCAAATGCGCACGGCTTAAATAGCCCGCAGGGCGACGTATTCTTCTGTGATTGGTGCTCCGCAAAACGCCCAAATGATACAGCCTTTCTGATAGGGAGAGCTACCATATAGAAATTACCATATAGTAGCACATGTGCAATTAACATAGCTAATGCTGTAAACAAGAACCAGGAAGCAGGAAGCCAGCGCCATCTTGTAATGGCGAATACGGCTCCGACATCTCCCCCTTTCTTTTAAATTATATGCAGAGCCAGACACATTACCATGAGGTTTCCGATCAGCCTGCTGAATCAACAGCTTGAGCAATCAAGGAGGTTACACAGTAAACGAGACCCTTTGCATCGGAGACCCCGTGCAATGGGAACCTGAGCCCTGGGAGATGCAGAGGTCTGTCCAGAACAACATCCTGGTGCAATGGGAACCTGTGCCCTTCAGGAGTGTTTGGAGTTCTGACAGCGTCTCAACGGCTTAGCATACTTAACCATACTTGGGGGGATGCTCCCTGCTCAACAGCCAGCATAGCTTGCACAATGGCCACATTTTTAGCATGTTGTTGTCTTTTGAATCTGCAAAGCAACCAAAAACAGAGGAACAGTCCCAAAAATAAGGTCATTCCAAACATTCCTACACCAACCCATTCTTTAAAGTAGGAAAAAGCGGAGGACATCCAAGAAAACAATCCATGTGTAACAGAAATATCTAAACGAGTGGAATTAATCTGAACTATGGCAAGACGAAGCTTTCTCATCAAATCATCAAATTCTACAATCCAATTAGATAGTAACAGCGAGGATAACTCCTTAGATAAATTCGCTGCTTTAGTAAAATTTTCATATTGAATGGAAGTCACACAAAGCCCAGGTAATTTAACTTCACATCCCAATTGAGCCAATTGCCATAATATTTCTAATTGTTCCTGAACCAGATCAATACGCTGATTAACAATCATCAACCCCCCTTTCAATTGACTATTCACAGAGGCTTGAACATCTATTGCTTCGCTAACCGAGGCAGATAAATTATTGAGATGTTGAGCAGTGGCTATCTGTCCCTGTAAAGCTAAGGATGCCACGGTCAGAGAGGCCCCCAACCGCCGCCGTCGCTATAATAGCCACTATAGCTGCAGTAATGCCAAAATCACGTTTCTGTCGAAATAAAGTCAAAGAATTACTAGTCTTCACAGGCATTGGCAAGAATCTGGGCATACGGGCCACGGTAGCAGAGGAAAACTCACTAGCATTCCAGCAAAGAGCAAAAGAGCATCCTATATCATTACACACAGCAAAAACAAACGGGGGCCAGACACAAACTGGAGTGGGATCCAATTTTAAAAAATTTAGAGTAAATAAAGTGAGGGAAAGAGTAGCTTTCTGACCCATATTTATGGCGGGGCAGATTCCCCCCTTTTGTTTTTGTAAGTACATTTTAATAGTGCTATGAGCACGTTCCACCATACCTTGTCCTTGTGGGTTGTAAGGTAACCTGGTCACGTGGTGGATTTCCATTTTAGCACAAAATTGTTGAAATGTTTTAGAAGTATAAGCAGGTCCATTATCAGTCTTTAGCTGCCGTGGCTTTCCCCACGCTGCCCATGCCTCCAGGCAGTGGGTGATGACATGAGCCACTTTTTCTCCTGACAACGGTGTAGCGTGGACAATTCCGGAACAGGTGTCCACAGAGACATGAACATATTTTAACTTACCAAAGGCAGAAATATGGGTGACATCCATTTGCCAAATATGTAAGGGTTTTAATCCCCTAGGATTGACACCAAAAGTAGGTACAGATCTAAATTCTGCACAATTGACACATTTAAGTATAATGTCACGGGCATCCGCTCGTGAAATGCCAAATTTTCTTCTGAGTGTATCCGCCGGAACATGATACAGCTCATGAAAGGCAACAGCATTTTGTATGGGATGCCTTAGTAGCTTTATCAGCCAAATCGTTAGCTCTTGTCATGGGTCCAGGCAACAGCATATGTGCTCTCATATGCTGTATGAAAAAAGGATGTAATCTCGTTCTGATTGATTGCTGAATATCAGCAAAAACTTGTGCAACAGCACTTTTGAAGAAATTAGTCCCACTGTCTCCAAAATTTGTACTGCTCCAACCACATAATATGAGTCGGAGATAATATTCAGAGGTTGAGGGAAAACTCGTAAAACCTCAGCTACAATGGCACATTCAACCAATTGTGGGGATGAAAAATTAAAGCATTTTTGAAATATCTGATCATTAACAACATAACTGCCAATACCTGTCTTGGACCCATCAGTAAAAACATCAATAGCTCCTACAATCGGTTGACTTTTAGTAATTTTGGAAAAATAATGGCATTAGTTAAGACAAATTGTAACAGGGGGTGTTTAGGATAATGATTATTGATATTTCCAGAAAAGGTGCAACGAAGAATCGCCCAAACATCCAAGGTGGCACATAACACATTTACTTGGTAAACAGTATAAGGCACAATAATAGATTCTGGCTCACAGCCAAAATGGGTCAAAGCTAGTTGTAAACCTTTTAAGGCCATTTCTCCTATTTGAGTGGGATAATGGCTTAGAACTTTGCCAGGAGAAGTTTGAGGATGGACCCATAATAGTGGTCCCTTTTGCCATAGCACAGTTGTAGGCTGTTGAGGTGAGGAAACAATGCATAGCTGAAACGGGCTAGATGGATCTAGCCGGTTTAAAGAAGCTTCACCCAATTTCCTTTCCACCTTATCCAACACTTGGGCAGCTTCAGCAGTCAATTGCCTACTAGATGTAATGGCTGAATCTCCTTCCAAAATAGCAAATAAAGGCTTAAGCTCTGCCGTAGTTAGATCTAAATATGATCTTATCCAATTAATATCTCCTAAAAGCTTTTGGAAATCATTAAGTGTTTTAAGAACATCTCTTCTAATAACAATCTTTTGTGGCTTTACCTGCATAGGATAAATGGTAGAGCCAAGAAAATTCCCAATATCCCCTTCTTGTACTTTCTCAGGAGCTATAAACAAACCCTTATTATTCAATTCACTAGACAAAACACCAAAGGCTTGCTGCAAAAGGGCGTGATCAGAATGGCATAACAAAATGTCATCCATATAATGACATATAGGCAGTCTGATTCACAGCCCATTGGCCTTGACCCGTGAGCATATCAAAGCTCCATTGAGGTCGCTGATTGGCTATATTTATTTTCGCTTGGGCCGCACACAATTCCTGATAAATGGACTTCCAATCTAAATAATGACCCATAGATAAGCATGCTTTAACTGTATTATTCCAATCGTCTGGAGTCATTGCATTCATGGCTAGCCTCTCAATAAGGGCTGTGGTGAAGGAGGCGCTAACTCCATATGTCTGCACTTCTTCCACTAAAGCCTTCAATTGTTTCCAAATCCAATGGAGTATGTTGCCTCTGATTCTGGGCATCCTCCCATACGGGGAATGCTGCCTGTATTCTCTTTGTCTCCTTATCTGGAATCATAGAATTTCTTCCTTTTTTGGGCATCTTTTGCTGCTGTATGACATCATAGGGCGGTGCTGTTGGTTCATAGCCCGATGCATAAGGCGGGGCACGCCCATACCTTCCTGCCTCATATTTTGCAGCTTCCTCATCTAATTCTGCCTGCTCGGCAGGGTTCAGCTCTGGATCCCCTCTGATTCTGATAGGTCAGATTCATCCTCCTCTCCGGGGGGACGTCTCCCCTCGGAGGAAGAATCTATAGTATAATGCTTAAACTCAGTGAGGAGAGGGTACAATTTTGGATCCTCACATTCACAATCCTTACATGCTCCTTCTTTTGGAGCAGGCATAAGCTTTAAACTTCTAGCTCGACGGTTAAGTTCCTCTTTCCTTTTCGGCGAGCTGTTTTTCTTTCTTTTCTAGTTCCGCTAGTTTATTGTGCACATTCTCATTCTTATCTGACTTCTTTTTGGAGGACTTCTTCTTTTGTTCTCCCTTCTTTCCCTTTTCAGCTTCTGATAGAGTATCCTGATGGTCTGAAAGCACTCTCTGCCCCTCCTTGACCTGTTCCTTACATCTCTCATCTTCAATACAAGACTTTAACAATTTATATAATGGCCATGCACCAGCCCTTAAGGTTCCTTTGCTCCTTCTCCCGCATAAGGTCTCCCTCCCAATTTATCCCATGTTCCTTTGGAGAGGGTCCTGGGACCACAAACCAGGGAGCAACATGGTCAACCTCCTTAAGGAAGTTCTGCAAAACTCTGTTTGGAATCTTCAGCTCTCTCTGCTTCAGCAGCGCCTGCGCTGCATCTGCAATAGGCTTGTTCGGCTGGTTCCCCATAACTCCTTTATCTACAGGAGAGGGTGTGAAGGCTCAGTTATTTACCTGAAACTTAGGGCCACTTAAGCTAGGTCACAAAAAGGTGAGCGGCAAGTCTTTTCCCCGTTTATGACAATTAAGACACAGACAACACAGTAAAACGAAAATGAAACGAACAACAAGAAACGGGATCACCCAGACCACGGAGATCATACCTTGCTGAAAAGTGCTGCAGCTTCTCGCTCCGATGGCTTGAATCTTCCTTCGACGAGCAGTCTAGGGTCCTTCGAGTCGTTCCTCCGCCCAGGGTCGGCAATTCCCGGGTTTCGGCACAACTTGTCGCGCGCAACCGTTGCCGATAAGGAAGACGCGGCAACCGAAGATTTGTCCAGCAGAATCTTTATTGTAGAGCTCTTTACATGATGATGGAGAAGGACCCCAAGCCCCAAATGCGCACGGCTTAAATAGCACACAGGGCAACGTATTCGTCTGTGATTGGTGCTCCGCAAAACGCCCAGATGATATAGCCTCTCTGATAGGGAGAGCTACCATATAGAAATTACCATATAGTAGCACATGTGCAATTAACATAGCTAATGCTGTAAACAAGAACCAGGAAGCAGGAAGCCAGCACCATCTTGTAATGGCGAATACGGCTCCCGACAGAGAAGACCGTGCTCTCAACAACAGTTCATTCTACAGTCAATGTTACTCCTCAAAAAGGAAATATATGTGCACATATTACAAATCTTTATGTAAGTCAGGCAAAGAAAAGGTGGAGGCAGAGACATGGAACACATTTCATCCAGTCCATGGTGCTCTTTGTACTATGCTCTGTCTTTATCCCCTCCCCTGTGTATCTGAACTCTCACACACTGACTGTGGTGGGGTCAGTACACAGTGTTCTCAAATCCCTTTTCCTATCTGAGGTTGGGTCTTCACCGTTGGCCCTGAGCAGATGAGCAGGCCCTGATTGTCCATGTCACAGCTTCTCTCTCTCTCTCTCTCCTCTGATTCCTTGGTATGACATTGTCTCCAAGTATATCCAAAACACCTTGAATAGACAAGCTCTGTGTCTCTCTAAAGAGTCACTGGAGTCCTTGATTTCCTTTCTCAGGCCAGCAGTAATCTCTCATCCTTTATTCCCAACATGAACATAGGGAGGCCTCTGGTGATAGACACAGAATCGCCTGCAATCTAGACACTTCTTACTCACAAAGTAGACCTCCTTTGGCTGTCTTATTGCTCTAAGAGTGTCCAAGAGCTCAGAACAACATTGGACAAATCTGTCTGGCAGGACATCACCAAAGTCATCATACACTTCACCAGGGGCAGGATACATCTCCAAGGTGAGCTGTGTCAGGTGGGCAGTGTGCTGAAGCAGCTTCTTAAGGCTGGTCAAAGACAGGAAGTTCTTCATCAAATTCACCTCCACCAGCTGGGAACACTGGCTCAGGGCAGGGAGGATGACATCCATTTGGAAGTCCATGAGCATACAACCCTTCAATTTTAATGTCTGCAGGGTAGCTGTCAATCTCTCTAGCAGTCTTCCCAGAAGTGGATGACTTAAATTTAAAAAGGTGACACCACTCAGGTCCAGATGTGTGAGCCGATGGACGCTTGGGCACTGGGACAGGTAACTCATGTCTGATTCTGATAGTGAGCAGCGAGTGATTGCTAGGGTCTCTAAGGGACTCTCCAAGTTCCTACAGAAAGACAAGGCAGATTATCTCAGTAAGTTTAATAGTGGTAGACAAAGGGCACCAACTTCAAGTGAGCAGTGGTTAGTGTGTCCTAATGTCGTTCTGAGATCTTGGTGGAGGTCAATTCCAGAATGCTCTCAGATGGAGAAGTAACAGCACAGGCAAAATCATGTGACTTCTTAGGTCCCCAACCCTGGTTCCCCTGCGCTGTCAAACTCAAAGCCTCATCAGATGACAAATGGGGCCAGCAGGAAGCCAAGAAAGAAGACCTGGTGGCAACTCAGAGCCTTCTCTGTGTGTGCTAACATTGGTCCTCATGAGTCCCACCTCCTAGCACAGCCTCTGTACTACTGAGAGGTCTTCCCTTTGACCCACCCTAATCACTTCACTCTCAGTAATTTTCCATTGACTTAGACACTACCTGTGCTCAGAGAGCCCCTGTCCCTAGGAAAATGAGAGAGCGATGTAAACTGTGCATACAGTTCTGAGGACAGTGCTGACATGGGGCAACATGTGACTTAAAACACCCTCCCCTCTGTAGGTCAGGTTTTCAAAGACCGTTTCTCGGTGATGGTGGGAAGAATAGCAGAAAGACTACTAGAGCAATCATTCAGAGGTCATATCCGTGTGTAGTCACCAGTGGCTGGCAAGCCCCAGGTGTACACTGATGTTTCATGTAACACGGAAAGGCTCTTCTCTGGCCTGTGAAACAAGCTCTCTATCCTTCCTTACCTGAGCACTTGGTCCAGTCTTGCAGTCAGGAAGAAGACACGATTCAAACAGAGATGCTGGACGTCAAAAAGAATGAGCCTGTCTCAGAAACCTAATTCTGAAAAACTGGAAGAGCATCTGTTCTATATTTGCCTTTCAAATGAGAAATAACTCCATAGACTTAAGAGATATGTAAAGAATGTCTCTGTAATGATAGCATGCATTCTTTTCTAGCTAATGGGCTTAGGGGACAGAGCCTAAAACAGATGTGTTGGGAGAATTTGAGACAGGGTTTCCTTGAGCAAAAGCCTTAGTTGTAGTGAGACTACCTGTGTTTATGACACTGGTCTGAATCTCACAGAAATCTGCCTGCCTGTGTCTCTTGTGTACTGGGTTTAAAGGCAAGCACCACCACAACCTGGGTCCTAAAACAGACTTTAGCATTACAAAGTTACTGCCATTTTTAAGTTCATCCAGGTTCAGATTACAACTGACACTTTGAAGAATTTAAGTAGTAATAAGAAACAGGAAGTAAGGCCAGGAATGCAATTAAAGTTTTCAACAGAAAAATTAGTACTATAATTATTTAATAATACATGAGTAACATGAAACACAGGTTCACACTTCACTGACAGGGCTTGGAGTGGGAGGACCAGAACATGAGGAAAAGAGGAAAGGCAGAGCAAAGAAAAGATAAAACCTGTGAAAGGGACTTCTTGCTTAACCTATGTCTCATTCTAAGTACGCTTCTTATGAGGAATAGCTTACTGTTCTCTCCTTTCAGGGGGAGATAGAAAAAAATGGGAGATTTTAGGAATTCAGTAGGAGTTATCTTTCAATGAGACCAGCTCATGAGAATACTACTCAAGCATTGCATCATGAGGAGAACACAGTGCATCTGGGGAACTTTAGTGATTAAACCCACAGCACACTTGGGACCAGTAACCCCAGCTCCATGTGGTGGGAATAGTAGTGTTCACAGGATATGAAGCAACCTCACCACAAAGGCTCTGGTTCAGACAATTTCATTCTCTTCAAACATGTTCATTATGTTAAAGGAAGTGATCTATTTCATTCTCAATACCTGAGTGTCTAAGTCTAGGTGCTCAGGATGATACTGGCTCTACTAAGCTCATTAGTGGGTTTGAGAAAGAGCTATGTTCCTTCTTTGTGAGTCAGGACCTAAACAGATGTCTTGCTTGCTCTGTCAACCCCTCAACACAACAGTGTTTACTTTTTCAAATAGTTCTCCTCTGGGTACATCTTGCCAATCTGGATGAACTATGATTTTCTCTAGAAGAAAACTTGACCATCTGGCAGACCATTCCAGTAATTTCCCCTTAAACAGCTTGAGAATGACCTCTTCTATGACATGAGGATGGGCTTAGGGGTACTTTGTTAATCAGGAGTTTCTCCTTTGACATGATTTGCAGCCAAACTACTACAGAGTGATTCAGGGATACAAAAAGAGATAATTGTTATGTAGCTTAAAATTGAGTTTAGGTGAACTGAACTTGCTCTTTACCTGGTTGTCACAGTCAGTTAAAATCAGGAAAGAGAAGCGGGCTCCAGATGACAAACACGATAGTAGCTCTTTCTCCTCCTAGAAAGCTGGATGATGGCTCTAAGAATGTAGGAGTTTTATCCCTGAAACTCAGAGAAAATGGTTGGAAAATGCATAGTAATGAAAACAGTAGTCTTCCTAGAAATAGTTGGAGAGGAATGAAACTAGGAAGTTTGTATTTGTGAGCAATATTGTTAGTCAACACATGTTCAGTAGCAGGTTAAAAACAAAAGAAAGCAAAAACTAACTGCATTATTCAAGGTTCTCTGCATGGACAGGGATGGAAGGATGAATTTCTCCATCTATGTAATACATGGATTTATTATAATGTCTCATAGGCTTTGGTCCAGGTAGTCCAAAAATGGCTGCTTAACAATGGGCACCTGGAGACTACAGCAGTTGTTTAGTTCACCAGGGTGCATGTCTCAGATGGTCATCATTATATTTGCCAAGCCCAAAGAAGAAAGCTCTAAAGCTAGCAAAGTAATAAACTTGGTAGCCATAGCTAGGGAAAGCAGCAACAGAAGAAGAACTTCCTCTTTCAATTCCCTTTAGACATTCAGTAGACCACCAGATGGTGCGACTCATATAAAGGTGGATCTGATTCTTCATTACATGTTTTGTTTTATTAATATATTTCATTTTTGATTACTGGCACCCTCCTTATTTGTGATATAAACATGTGCAGTGCCACCCAGTAGTTAAAGACGGATCTCGTCATCTAATTCCATATAAAGCTTCCCTGAGTGGCTTTGACAGTTCTGGAACACATTCTGCCTGCCGGTCCCATCTGAAATCCTATACGGGAACCCATTCCAACTTGTTATGGGTACAGAGAGCTCAAATAACAACTGTGGTCCATAAGATATTATCTTTCCTACCATACGTTGTCTGGTCCTTTTGGTTATTTATCTCCTATTTAAAAGCAATATATTTGGGCCCATACAGGCTTATAGACACCTTTTAGGCAGGGAATACATGCAAGTATGGGTTTCCTTAACATAGATAATATGTGCAGTTATGGAGTGTCTTTAGTATTAGGTGAAATAATTCCTATTTGCTATTTATATATATTCATAGAACACCTCTGCCATTGACCGACCATTGGTTAACTAAATTCTGAAATGAATTAAATGGAGCATTCATTATCTGTAGTGAGGTAAGCACCTTGCCCTGCCTGTGGCATGGACCACGCCCATTGGGGGGGTGGAGACAGGGCCTGATATGACCAGGGGAACGAATTTTGAGGAGGATACTGGGAGAGCTCTCTTTCCTGCAGCACAGGAACAGCTTCCTGGGACCAGGAACCTGCTGGTGTTCGTCTTTCTATAATGTAAGTTATTTCTCCCTGAATAAACTTCTATTCAGCCTATTTTTTTCTCCTGATCCTTATCGAACATCAATATCTGGTGTCAGAAGCAGAATCTGGATTTTTACCGGACCTGGTTTTCACCAAGTCGGCAGACACTGCTTGCTTCCCACACCATCCCTGAATGAGCAGGGTTCCTTGCCTAACCAGGTGGATATACCACACCTTGTGGGACATTTGCCTCTGCCCTACAACTTTACATCCACTGTGGCACTGAGAAAGCTAACACTGCTTCTCATCTTTTGCCTATTCCCCACTTTGCATTTGCAGCTGTGGTGCACATGGTGCCTGCCCAGCTGGTGTGTTTTCTGTGGCCCAAAGACGCCAGTAAGTGGCAACACCTGTTAGCCCTGGGGGTCCTAGAAATTTGCACAAAGCTCCTTTCACTCATGAGTTTAACAAAATTTTGCTTGCCTTAGTTTGTTAAGAGCTATTCCACAGGGAGAACGATCAGAAGGATTGTCTGCTGCTGGATGCATTTTGGTGGGACACCGCCAGGCACTACCACCACAAATTGAGATCAACAACTAAAACCATCAAAGTTCGAGGACAGCAGAATTATACCTAAGGTAATTGCAACATTCTTCGCCATTTAAGATGATATAATATGAGACCAATTGTTCCATACATAGGGTGGATAATCTTATGATGCAAGACTTTAGAAATTCTTTTACTTCAAATATAGAATGAATTTTAAGAAAGATTTAAGAAAAATCATGCCTTAACAAATAAATACATTTTTTTGGTAATAGCAATGGGTATCAACATTAAGATATTCTAAATGGTTTGAGCTTAAAGCAAACAATAAAAAAAATTTGAAAACCAACAGAGACTTAGTAACAGGGGTTCAAAATATGGAAAATAACAATAGAGAGCTAAAAACCAAATGCAGAATATTGAAAATGACAATGGAGAGCTGACAATTAGAATGAAAACCTAGACTGTTAAAAAAAGGTTTAGAATATTGAAAATGACAATATTAGAAGGCAAAGCATAGAATGCTTAGAAAAACAGTTCAGTCTATTGAAAATGGCAATAGAAGGATGAAAAACAACAGAAAACATACAATGTTTGGAAAAAATTGTTTAGAATTTTGAAAATGAAAATGGAGAGCTTAAAATTAGAAGACAAACATACAGTACTTAGAGAAAAAGATTCAGAATATTAGACATGTAAATAGAGAGCTGACAGGTAGAACACAAAACATGGAACATAAAAATGACCTACTAGAAACCAGAATTTTTTTTATGTCTAATGCTTCAAAAATCAAAACAGAAACAATGCAATGCATTAACATGCTGACAGGAACAGCTGATTCCTGGTTGAACAGAGCTGCTAATAAAGTTAAAACCTGGAACATCAGATGCAAAGAGTAGCAGAATCTGTTCCATGTCTTAGGATTAATTGAAAGCTACCAGATAGAACTTTGTGTCTGGAAGGCAGTTTACATTTCATTCAGATTTTATCTAAGAATGAGAATATTAAAAATATGGACTCTTTAGTAGTTGGAGAAAGCAAGGGACTTACTGATTCAATGAAGTCTCTAGAAAGTTATGTGATTCATTATCATACACTCAAAGGCAAACTGCTGAATAGATTTCAGGCCTTAGAAGACTGCTGAGCCCTGACAAATCAGGGTAAGACAGCCATTTTACCTCCCTGCCTTTGTTGTGGTCTGTCAAGTACTGTAGGCCTTAGCCAAAACTGGCTGTACCAACCTTGCTGTGAGACCTTTGGTGACTGTCCAGGTAGCATGTTGTTTCTGTCCTTGCTGCACCATTTGATTGTGTAGATGTGACATCATATCTTCTTTATCCATTCTTCAGTTGAGGGGCATCTAGGTTGCATCTACGTTCTCGCTGTTACAAATAATGCAGCCATGAACACAGTGGAGCACATGTCTTTGTTACATGGATGTGGATACTTTGGGTATATGACTAAGAGAGGGATCAGCGGGTCCTGTTGTAGACTGATTCCCAATTTCCTGAGGAACCGCCACACTGACCTTCAAAATGGCTGTGTAAGTTTGTACTCTCACTAGCAGAGAAGGAGTGTTCCCCCTTTCTCCACATCCTCTCCAGCATAAGTTGTCATTGGTGTTCCGAATTTTAGCCATTCTGGCAGGAGTAAGATGGTATCTCAAAGTTCTTTTGATTTGCATTTCACTGATAGTTAAGGATGTTGATCACTTTCTTTCTTTTGTTTCGGCCATTATGAATGCCTCCATTGAGAATAATTTTCATTTCTGTACCCCGTTTTTTAATTGGGTTATTTGGTGTTTTGATGGCTATTTTCTTTTTTTTTTTTTTTTTTTTTTTTTTTTTTTTTTTTTTTTTTTGTATATTTTGGAGATCAGCCCTCTGTCAGATGTAGGATTGGTGAAAATCTCTTCCCAGTCTGTGGGCTGCCATTTGGTCTTGTCAACTGTGTCCTTTGGTTTATAGAAGCTTCTAAGTTTGAGGAAGTCCCATTTACTAATTGGCAATCTCAGTGTCTGGAATTAAGTTTTGGAAGGGGTCTTCTATTCCAATTTGTTCAAGGGTACCTCCCACTTTCTCTTCTAAGAGGTTCAGTGTGGCAGGATTTATCACGATGTGTTTAATCCATTTGACTTGAGGTTTGTGCATGGCGA
Source organism: Phodopus roborovskii (assembly GCF_943737965.1). Taxonomy (NCBI): domain Eukaryota; kingdom Metazoa; phylum Chordata; class Mammalia; order Rodentia; family Cricetidae; genus Phodopus; species Phodopus roborovskii. Next base: position 133,839 of record NW_026125977.1, on the reverse strand, counting down.
TAGACATGGTTCTATCTGCAGTTCTACACACCATCATCCAGTTGTGCCAACAACATTTGTTGAAGATGATTTACTCCTCCCATTGTATAGTTTTAACTGTTTTGTCAAAAATCAGGTGTTCGAAGGAGTGTGCGTTAATATCAGGTTTTCTATTCAATTCCGTTGGTCTACTGCTCTATTTTGTTGCCAATACCAGGCCATTTTCAAGAGTATTGCTCTGTACTAGAGCTTAAAGTTGGGAATGGTGATGCCTCCTGAACTTCCTTTATTTTACAGGATTTTTTTGCCTATCCTGGTTCTCTTGTTTTCCATATAAAGTCGATTATTATTATCCTTTCAAGGTTCGTGAAGAATTGTGCTGGGATTTTAATGGGGATGGTATAGTATCTATGGATTGATTTTGACAAGATTGCTATTTTTACTATGCTCATCCTACCTATCCAAGAGCATGGGAGATCTTTCCATTTTCTGCTATCTTCTTTCATTTCTTTCTTTAATGCCACAAATTTCTTATTTTTAGGTCATTTGCTTATTTGGTAAGCATTACCACAAGATACTGTATGCTGTTTGTGGCTATTGTAACTGTTGATATTTCTCAGATTTCTTTCTCCGACCCTTTGTCGGAGGGTTACTTATCTTTTCTGAGAATATCTTGTATCCTGCTAGTTTGCTGAGGTGTTTATAAACCTCAGGTGTTCCCTGGTAGAAGATGGTTTTTCTTTTTTTTTTTTTTTTTTTTTTTTTTTTTGTTTTGTTTTTTTGTTTTTATTTTGTTTTGTTTTAGTTTTTTTTTGTTTGCTTTTGTTTTTTAGCTTTTTTTTGGTTTTTGTTTTTGGTGAGGGTTCAGTTTTGTAAATTATCATGCCATCCGCATATAGAGAAAGTTTGATTTCTTCATTTCCACTTTGTGTCTCCATGATCTACTTTTGTTTTCTTATTGCTTTAGCTAGTACGTCAAGTACAATATTAGAGATATGGAATGAGATGACAGCCTTGTCTTGTTCCTGATTTTAGAGAAACCCCCTTAAACTTCCCTCCATCCAATTTGATATTGTCTGTTGGTTTACTGAATAATGCTCTTATTATGTTTAAGTATGTTCCTGTTACCCCTGATCTCTCCAAGGCCTTTTTCGTGAAAGGGTGTTGATTTTTGCTGAAGGGTTTTTCAGAATCTAAGGAGATTATCAGGTTGTTTTCTTTTTCAGTTTGTTTATAAGGTGGATCACCTTGATAGATTTTCGAATGTTAAACAACGCCTGCATACCAGTGATGAAGCCTACTTGGTCATGGTGGGTGATTTCTGTGATGTATGCTTGGATTCGGTTTGCCAGTATTTTATTGAGTATATTTGCATCAATATTCATTAGGGATATTGGTATGTAGTTTTTATTCTTAGTTGTGTCTTTGTGTGGCCTGGATAACAAGGTGATTGTGGCCTCCAAAAGAAAGTGTTTGGCAATGAACTTTCTGTTTCTATTGTGTGGAACAATTTGGGGAGTATGAGATTTAGCTCTTCCTTGATTTTCCAGTAGAATTCTGGACTAAAGCCATCTGGCCCTGGTCTTTTTTGTGTGTCTGTGTGTGTGTGTCTGTGTGTGTGTCTGTCAGTGTGTGTGTGTGTGTGTGTGTGTGTGTGTGTGAGTGTGTGTGTTGGAAGGCTTTTGATGACTGCTTATACTTCGTTAGGTGTTTCTAGTTCTATTTAAGTTGTTTGTCTGTTCTTGATTTATTTTGGTGATAATTATCAAGAAATTTGTTCATTTCCTTTGAATTCTCAAATTTTGTGGAGTACAGGTTTTCAAGGTATGACCTGAATATTGTCTGGAGCTCACAGAGGTCACACTTTAATCCCAGCCCTAGAGAGGTATAAAAGTTAGAAGCAGGGGATTGAAGAGTCAGTCTCAGAATTCTCCAGCTCCTCCAAGGAGAGGAAGTGGATGTGTGAGGTGAAAGCAGATTTTTTTCATGCTAATATCTTTCGATTATCCAGATTATTGATTATACTTGTCTGTGGACACCAAGACATTGCAAATCAGGCATTTTGTACATCATCTAAAATTGATTACAGGCCCCACACTGCTAATTCCCACCAATGGAAAACAGGAAATTGCTTGTGTTACTTCTGTCTGCCACCTTTATGTACAGTGTCGACAGCAAAATCAAAGTTCTTAAATGAACTCAATTCTTTCATATTCCTCTCTTTATTTTCAGTCCCCAGTACCCGCCACAGGGTTTGGTAAACAATCAGTAATTTATCTGTATTTGCTTCTGAAGAATACCCAAAGCCTCATCCTAAAGGATTTGAATTAATTTCTTCAGAGCACAGGGTAGTACAGGCAACATTAAATGTGATACATGCAATTTTCATGACCTAACCCTGTATGCCATGTGCCAGCTGAATATAATCTTTGAAAATTTTGATCACACAAATCTACTGAGTCTTCATTCATCTGAGATAAATTAATGCACCCTCAGTATTTAAAGAACACAATCACCTAATATGCATTAGTTAAGTTTTTTTTTATTGCTGTGTATAAACACAAACATATTCCACAAGAATTTTTGTTTTTTGAGAGTTTCTCTGTGGCTTTGAAGATAGATACATGTTATGTTAGAAAGATTTGTCTTTATGGATCTCCTCTGTGAGCAAAGTGATTTCTCCCTGGGAAGGCATATTAATGCTACAACAGATGCATTTGCATCCTTTTAGAAGAATGTTTATGAGACAATCCCTTATGTTGATGCAAGTGGCATTGGTTGTAGTCTGTTGCTCTCCAAACAATGGCCTTGCTGTTTTCTCTACTATACCTTCAAATTTCTTAAATTATTGTAACACCTAAGAGATTTAAATTTTCCATTAGAGTCAGGTAGCCAACGATCCAGTGCAGTCACAGGAAAAGCATTTGCAAGTGGAGCATTGCTTCTGCCTTCAGTGCAGAATAAGGAAAATTGTTTACACTGCAGGAGGATTCAGGGTAAGCAACCAGGTGCTGAATTCACCACTATGAAAAAAGTACATGACTGTGGTAAGGGGAGTGATTTTTTTATTTCCCAGCATGTTTTAATCTGTCATGTGTTTGAACACAGACCACAGTATTTAGGTGTACAGTTTGTGAGGTATGAAATGAAAGGCAGGATTGTTCAGTGGCTAACGTTGCCACTTTGTGGGTGGAGATTCTTTCATTGCCCATCAGTCATCTCGGAGGAAATGGGTCGTGCCAGCAGCTGGCCTGTCTCTCTGTTAAAAAAAAAGCTTTTTAATGAGACATTTTAAATGCTATATTCTCTAGATCTCTGAGCATTTGAGGGCTGTCTGACTGTTTAGCATAACTTAGTATACAAAATATCCCTGTAATTAATCTGTTTTGAAAACTGGATTCAAGCTGAGCGGCTGTGGAGTGATATTTTACTCAGGGCCCTGCAGCCTGACTGTAACTGGTTTTTACTTAGTAAGTTACACTTATAAACATAGAGGACAAAGAGGTAGAGAAAAACTCCCTTGGATAATAGAGGCTTAACCTTAACAAACAGCTCACAGGAAAGACTGGGCGGCATAAATATTTTGTTAGCTTGAAATAGACATTTATAACCTGAAATGTTTACCACCATTCAAAACCACATAGCAATTTAGAAATATTTGAGACTTAGTACAATTGAATTTAAGTTGTATGAAGTTAGCTTACATTTACATAAATTTAAATTTAAGTTAAATGCACAGATATATTAAACAGGACTGTGTAAAATTGAGAAGGACTAGAATGTGAAGCTATGTATGACATAGTGAAAAAAGAAATTAGAGGCAAAGAATAAAGAATAAAGCAAATAAAAGAATAAAAGCAAAAGATAAATGAATTACAGGTTCTGTTGGCGGCAGAAGCTGGCTAGACTCCCTGTGCCTAGGTGGCTGGTGTAGCAGAGGGAAGAACCATGGGGGGTGAGGCTAGGCCACGTTGTCAAAACGGTAGCTGCCATAAACATATCCCCAACAGCTGGCAGAAATCATAAAATTTTGAGATTCAATTTTGTCTTTAGTAGGTGCTGCCTCAGCCCAGCCTACTGCCCTGAGACAAGCTGCAGCTTCAGCGGGCAGGAGAGTTTTAGAGTGGTGGAAAGAGAACAGAACCAAGTTGAGGGTAAGAGATGGTTTAGCAGAGAGATAGAAAAAACTCCTTCCTTCTACCTGTTTGCTGGCAGTAATTTGAATGATCCTGTAAAATATCTGGATCTAGAGAGCCATTACAGGGACAATTTGAATTTCCTAGGGGATATCTAGGCCACTTTTCAGTACAAAGGTAAATAAGTCTGGGTGCCTTAACAAGTGGCATTAAGTGAGAGGGTTTTTAATTTTCTATCAGGCATCCCAGTGGAGTGGTGGGAGATATTTCCTTAGTCGGTTCATTCCCCTGTGTAGAGAGGAAAGTGACCATGCAGTCTTGAAACTCTTAAGCCCAAGAATGTGGCCACACGTTGAGCGAGAATGTCAGAGGGTTATTCGAAGATCGTCAGCCCGAAAATGTTGCCAGGGCCAACAGAAGCCTGAAGGACTCAGCAGTCCCAGAGCAGAGCAGATATCCTGCCCCAGGCAGTATGTCTTTCACCCGTGAGGAATGCACCAGACCCAAATGAAATGGGTTAAAATTTAAAAGGTTACCTTGCCTAATTGAAGCCTGTGTGGGGTGGTGTTTCCAGTGAACTGGGGGGGGGGGTTAGGGGGAAAGGGAGGCAGACTACTGTTATCGGAAACAGGATCCGGAGTGTCTCTGGCTGGAGGACCAACACCAAACAGCTGCCAGTGACACTCAAGGAGAGCCTGCCTGGGTTTCAGCAACAATGTTGTTCTTTTGCTATGCAGCTAATGCCTAAAAAACACAAACAGGAGACTCAACGCCCATGTGGAGTTTGTTGAGAGAAGGGAGAGAAAGAGGGGTAGCTATTGGCCAACTGAAAGCAGGAGAGAGATAAAGAGGGGTGTGGGGTACTGGCTTTAAAAGGGGAGGCTTGCACATGTGTAACTGAGTCCTCTGGCAGCCAGGTAAAGCTTGAGCCATCAGGAAAAGCTGACTTAGCAATGGCATGGCCATGAGGGCATGCCCATTATCAGGTTGGGGGTGGATCAAATGGCTGCTAGTTCCTAACGATCAGATTATTAAGCAGAGTCACTATTAAGCTACACATGTAGTTAAGTGTAAGTCACTAGTTAGCCACAAACTAACCCACTAGTTAGCCACACATACTAGCTCACTAGTACCCACACACAAAATGCCACTTGTTAGCCACATACTTAACTCACTATTTAGCCACACACATGAAGTTCCTAGTTAGGCAAACACCTAAATCAATAGTCAGCCCCATACCTATGTCACTAGTTAGCCACAAAAACTTAGCCATAAGTCCATCACACAAATAAAGCAGTACTTAGCCACACACACTAAGACAGTAGTTAATCACACACCTAAGTTACTATTTAGCTACATGCCTAAGCAGTAATTAACCACATTGACAAAGTCACTAGTTAGCCACAAAGCTAGGTTACTAGTTAGCCACAGTTACTATGTCACTAGTTAGCTACACACAATAGATCACTACTTACCCAACCATTCTAAGTGACTAGTCAGCCACACATCTAATTTACTAGCTAGTCACAAACACCAAGAAAATAGTCAGCCACACACACACTGAGATAGTAGTTAGCCATTCACCTATGTATTTCTATGTATTTAGTCAACTACACACCTAAGTCACTAGTTAGCTACCAACACTAGGTCACTAGTTATCCACACACATTAACTCAGTAGTTACACACACACACTATGTCACTAGTTAGACACATCCTAAGTCTGTATAAAAGAAAAACAGCCCACACTAAGGTGGTCCCAGGACATGGGAATCAGGCCTTTAATTCCAGCAGCAGGGATTTGGAGATAGGAGTGACATGGCTGGACAGAGAGAGGAAGATAAGGTAGAGGAGCGAGAAGTGCATGCTGTGAGATGATTTTGTTTGAGAAGTTAGTCTGAGGGATCGAAGTGATAACAGTCAATCTGAGGAGGCAGTGTGAGGACAGGAACACATGGCTTGTCTGAGAATAGGTAGAGATAACAAATCTAGTAGCCAGATGCCTTGAATCTGTGATCCTTCAGTTTTCACCTTCCCCTCCCTGTTAGATTACTGTGAGTTTTTATTATTAAGATCTATTAGAACTTGTGCTGGAAGTGATGTTCTCTCTGTGGAGGTGTGATATTTCAAAGTCAATAGAGGTAAAAATTTTAAATTATTAAAGTATTTTAACTTTGTTTTTTGAAAATTACATTGGTATCTTTTTAATGTTTTTAATTTGTAAATTTTTTTATTATACTTATCAAACCAGTTCCCTCCAACATACTCCCACCCTCCTTCTTCCCCTCCCAACTTCCCGGGCCCCCAGCCACTCTCTCATCCCATCCAACCAACACTACGCACATACGTGGATGCCTTCCAGGAGGGGTCATCTAAATCCTTCAAGTCATTTTAAGTAGACACTAAAATGTCCCTCCTGTCTCAAGGTTAATGGAGTATCCCTCCATGGGGATTTTCCCCCCAATGTCCTTTTTGCAACAGGGATACTTCCTGGTCCCACTCTCTGAAGACCCTTAGACTGCACAGGACTTTTAGCTGAGACCCATGTTCAGGGGTCTGTGTCAGTCCCATGTTGGATTCCCAGCTATAAGTCTGGGGCCCCATTAGCTCCTCCTTGTTCAAATCAGCTGTGTCTTTGGGTTTCTGCAATGTGGTCTTGTCCTCCCTCTCTGCATAAGGATTCCAGTTTGACTCAGTGTTTACTGTGCATGTATGCTTCTGTTTCCATCAGCTACAGATGAGGTCTCAATGATGGTGGATAAGTTAGTCATTGATCTCATTGCCAGGAAGGGAGTTTATGTTAGCGTTTACACTGTTGCTCAAATTGTTAGTTGGAGTCATTCTTGTAGGGCTCTGTACATTTCTCTAGGTTCTATTTCCTCTACTAACCTGTAATGGCTCCCTATTTTATAGTCTCTTTCTCTCTTTTCTCTCCTCTGTTCTCCTCTCTTCTCTTCTCCTCTCTTCTCTTCTCTTCTCTTCTCAAGTTTATTCTCCCCCCTGACCAAATGTTCCTAGACCCACAATCTTTACTCTCCTCCCATTTTCCTTGTGCTAGTTCCCTCTCCACTCACTACCCACAAATACCCACCCATATGCTCTGAGGACCTTGTCCCTTCCTGCTTCTGTGAGTGTCCTTATGTAAAACTGTTAGAATCCTCCTTCTATCCTAGTTTCTCTGGCAGTTTGATTTGTAGGCTGGTGAGCCTTTGCAATATGTCTAAAATCCACATATGAGTGAATACATACCATATTTCTCTTTCTGTGATTGGGGTACCTCGTTCAGGATGGTTTCTTCAAGTTCCATCCACTTGTCTGTGAGTTTCAAGATTCCATTGTTTCTGCCCACCCCTACAGAGTAGTATTCCATTTTGTAAATGTGGCAAATCTTCTTTATTTATACTTCAGTTGAGGGGCATCTAAGTTGATTCCAGGTTCTTGCTTTTATAAATAATATTGCTATGAACATATGTGAGTACAAGTCTTGGTTGCATGGATTGGGATCACTTGGTTATGTACTTAAGCAGGAGATTACTGGGTCTCATGATAGACTGATTCCCATTGTCCTGAGAAACTGCCATGCTAGTCTCCAAAATGGCTGTACAAGTTTGCAGTTCCACCTGAAGTGGATTAGTGTACCCATTTCTGCACATCCTCTCAAGCATAAGTTGGCATTGCTATTTCTAATTTTAGCAATTCTGACAGGAGTAAGATGGTATCTCAAAGTTGTTTTAGTTGGCATTTCCTTGACAGCTAAGGATGTTGAATACTTTCTTAAGTGTCTTAAATCATTTTTTATTTCCTCTATGGAGATTTACCTATTCAGTTCTGTAGCCCATTTTAATAGTGTTATTTGGTGTTGACTAGTTTCTTGATTTCTTTGTATATTTTGGAGATCAGCCCTTTGTTGGATATAGGATTGGTGAAAATCCCAGTTTGTGGGCTGCAGTTGTACCAGCACCATTTTCATGGGAGATGTCATTCTGAAAATATGTTTCTCATACTGGTTAATGAATAAAGCACTGTTTGACAATAGGAAAGCTAGATAGGTGGGACTAGGAGATAAGGAGGAAAGAAGAAGGAGGAAGGAGGAAGCAAGATGGAGAGACTGGGGTGACGAGATGCCTACCCTCTTCCCCGGTAATAAGAGACCACGTGAAAATACATAGATCAACAGAAATGGGCTAATACTTAAGACATAGCTAGTTGATAAGAAACTAGTACCTGGCCAACAGCGTTATATCAAATACAGAGTCTCTGTATATTAATTGGTGCTGGCACAGCTGTGGGACAAGACCAGCGGCAGGCGGAAAACCTTACTCAGCAGTTTTTGAAGATGCTTTCCTCATCCCATTGTATACTTTTAGCTGTTTTGTTAGTATGTGTGTGGGTTAATATCAGGATTTTCTATTCGATTTCATTGAGGTACTTTTCTATTTTTGTGCTAATACCAGGCTGTTTTCAGGACTATAGCTCTGTAGTAGATCTTAAAGTCAGGGATAATGATCCCTCATGAAGTTCCGTTATTATACAGGTTGTTTTGGCTATTCGGGTTCTTTTGGTTTTCAATATGAAGTAGATTATTATCCTTTCAAGGTCAGTGAAATATTGTGCTGGGATTTTAATGGCGATTGCATTGAATATGTAGATCGCTGTTAGTAAGATTGCCATTTTTCTTTGTTTTTTCTACCTATCCATGAGATTGGGACATCTTTACATTTTCTGCTATTTTCTTTAAAGACAAAAATTCTTATTATATAGGTCTTTCACTTGTTTCGTAAGTGTTACCCCAAGATACTTTATGTTGTTTGTATGTTTATTGTGAAGGGTGATGTTTCTCTGATTTCTTTAACAAACCCTTTGTTGACTGAATATGTAATGGCTACAGACTTTTTTTTATTTAATCTTGTACCCTCATACGTTACTGAATGTATTTTTCAGCTGTAGGAGAACACTGGTAGAATTATTTGGTTGCCTATGTAAACTTTCATATCATCTGAAAATAGAGAAAGTTTGAGTTCTTCCTTACCAGTTTGCATCTCCTTGAACTCCTTTTCTTTTCTTATTTCTTTAGCTAGCCCTTCAATTACAATAATGAAGAGATATGGAGAGATAGGGCAGCCTAGTCTTTTTCCTGATTTTAGAGGTCAACTTAAGCTTCTCTACATTCAGCTTGATATTTGCTATGGGTTTACTATATATTGCTTTTATTATGTTTACATAAAATCCTGTTATCCTTATCTCCCCAAGACCTTTAACATGAAAGTATGTTGAATTTTGTCAAAAGGTTTTTCTGCATCTAGGGAGATGATGATGTGACTTTTCATTTTCAGTTTGTTTATATAGTGGTATATTTGATATATTTTCATATGTGAAACAATCCCTGCAAGCCAGAGATGAAGCCTACTTGATCATGGTAGATGATTTCTCTGACATATTCTTGGATTCAGTTTTCCCATATTTTCTTGAGTATTTTTGCATCAATGTGCATGAGGGATATTGGTCTGTAATTTTCTCTCTTATTTATGTCTTTGTGTGGATGGGTATCGAGGTGATTGTAGCCTCATTAAAAGAGTTTGTTAATGAACCTTCTTTTCTATTGTGTGGAGCAATTTCAGGAGTATTAATATAGCTCTTGCAAGAATTTTTGGTAGAATTCTTCACTGAAGAAGACATCTGGCTCTGGGATTTTTATGTTGGAAGGCTTTTCATTATTACTCCTACTTTGTTAGTTGTTATAGGTCAATTTAAGTTGCTTGTCTATTCTTGATTTAATTCTGGTAAGTAATAGTTATCCAGAAATTTGTCCATATCCTTTGAATTTTCAAATCTTGTGGATTGTATGTTTTCAAAATATGACTTTAAAATTGTCTGCATTTCCTCAGTGTCTATTGTTATGTACTACTTTTTGTTTCTGATTTTGTTAATTTCCATTTTCTCTCTATGCTTTTTGTTTAGTTTGAATAAAGGTTTCTCTACCTTGTTAATATTCTCGAAAAACCTACTCTTTGTATCATTGATTTTTTTATTTTTTTCCTGTTTTTTATTTATTGGTTTTTATAGACCCCCATTTCGTTTTGGCTCTGCTGCCTGTCCCACAACTATATCTTGTGGAACAGGTTGGTCTTGAACTCACAGAGATAAGTTTCCATCTGCCTCCTGAGCACCAGCATTAAATTCATTTGCCACCACCACCCAGGTTTTGGTACCTTTTTAAATGTCTTCTTCAAACATATTACTGTTTTTAATCTCTGTTTTGCTGCACTCCTATGTTTCTTAGATTTTACTTATTTCATTCCTTTTCTCAAGTGGTGCTGATTATTGATTTCTGTATAGAGCAAAGTATCTTCTAACTGTGGCTTGTCTTATGCTGTATAATTGAGAATTGTTTTGAACTTTTAATCCTGCTTCTCCTGTACAGAGCTGGGAAGAAAATCCTACACTTCATTCCAGTTGGGCCCTTGCCTGGTCAGGGAGAAGGAAAATAGACCAGAAAATGAGTGTACTCCCAAGATCTCTGATTATTGTGGGGTCTTATAAATGAAGAGGGATTTGTGCAATGATTGAGGTCATGTCCCACTTGGATACTGGCGGAGTCACAGTGCAGAAAGGGAGAGGCAGGATGGAAGCTGAGATTTCCTCCTTCAACAGTAGCTGAGGTGAGCAATGTGGAATTAGATAATCATTCCTAGAAAATCCATCAATGTCTCGGAATCGACAGATGAGGGCTACCAAGACTTTGGATACAGGAGAGACTTTATCATGTATAAAAATTGCTATAATTACAGTATTTAGCCAAAACTAGTCTGGGTGAACTCTTGTGGACTATGTAACAGGACTATTATTTTTTTTTTGTTCATTTGGATGTACAGTGTGAGAGAAAAGGTTTGAGGAATACTTGGTGTGCTCTAAATGAAACCCCTAGTCTCTGGAGCACATGGACATGAAGCTATTTTCAGCTTTTCAAAATATTTTTTTTCCAGATCATAACTACATCATATCCACATACACTTTTCTGCCCACAAGCCCTGGCATGATTACTCAGTGTTCTCTAATTCACAGCCTGCTTTTCTTAAACAGGAGTTTCACATTAAACACAGTGAATATTAGAAGGTGTCATACATTTGGCTGCAGTATTTCCCAGCTATGAGGTCAATGGTTACTGGCCACGAACAATGAGTGTGTAACAAAATGTGCACACAAGGTACACTGTGATTGTAATAATGAGCTGCTTGACTTCCAGGACAGTAGAAGAATGTATACTAAAACACAAACTTTCTGGATTAGGCCGCTATCTCCTGGGTTGGTAGTGCAGAGCTACAAGGACTATGCAATCTGAGTCATTGATTTGATTCCCTGGTAGTGGGCTGCAAAATTTTAGGTCCAACTGGGTGGTCCCAGCCAATGCTGGACTCTGAGAAGTCTTCTTTCCATGATTCTCTTTTCCTTATGCTCTATTGAGTTGTAAGGAAGAACACAGGTTACAATATTCTGAGTGTAAGGTTTTCAAAGCAGGTCTGCTCAGAATGTCATTTCTGCAAAATTTGTATGGACCATGAGACAGACTGGGGTTCTTTTGGTCCATGTGGTGACCTGGGCAGTTACCCTTGTCCTCTGAGCCTTCCTCTCCATGTGTTTCTTGGTTTGGGGGTGAAATTGCAGCCCTGGCATGGGTGAGTGTGTTGCTTATTATATAACTGTCCAGGGTGCATATGCATGCAATGCTGTTGGTGTGCAGTGGGGGCTGACGCTGGATAACTGAAGGTCTGATTTCTTGAAGTTCTGAATATTCCATTCCACTTTCAGGTTTGCCTTATAAATATTTTAAAAAGTAGTAAAAAATGGTGATGCGGATGTCTCTCAGCAATACAAGATTATAATGTATTTAACTCTCTGCTACCTAGAGTTACAATACTGTGTTAACTGACGTTTAATTCCAGTGTACAAAATGAGTCTCTATTCTGCAGAGATATCTCAGGTGTGTATGGTTTTGTGTAGGGAGTTAGGTCAGGATCTTCACCTTGGGCCATAAACCACTTGGCAGGAAGTTGATTTTAAATTATTCTCCCATGTTTTTTGTGGAGTGAGCATCAGTGCAGCTAGGTTTACCTGAAACAATAAAGGGGTATAAAGGTCTACAGAGCCATAGCAGAAGGTCAGCTCCTTTAGCATGGAGAGCTCTAGAACAGGGACATCCTGTCTTTGGAATAAATATCCATAGCTACAGGGTCAAAAGTGTCTAAGGGTCACTTTATTTGATTTAATTGGAGTGTTGAAGTCTGTGTTTATTTAATCTCTGTACACATGGATTCATAGATATTTGGATAACATTGGTCAAGATCACACTTTTCTTGGCTAAGTTTCTTTTGTTCTTTATGTTAATTCTTGATATTTTTGACCTTTTCTCTTGGGTTATTCTCTCTATCTCTTTTATTCTTTTACACATATTATAACTATTTTGATTGTTGTTGCTTTGTGGTAAGTATAAAAGTCATATTATGTTAGTTTGTGTACTGTGTTTTCATAATTTCATTGATCATTCTGAGTATTTCCAAAAAAATTGTTACTGTGCCTTTGTAATCTCCATTTTGTTATTAATTGTTGCTCATTGTCATTGGATTGTATTCATTTCATGTTACAAACTTACCATGTATAGGATCTTTAATTCTGATACTTCATGTTCCGAAAACCATTATATAATTCTTTAATTATTTTGGTTTTATTGGTAATCTGTGGAAGAGTTTTGGTTCATCAGATAAAACATGTTGTGTATCTTGGCAAGAGACTCTGCACATCTTTTGGGGATGACCAGAGTTCAGATATGTACACTCAAGTTCACATCATCATCTTCATCCCATAACCTGTATACTTATACAAACCATTTTCTCTCAAACTCATACATACATAATATAGCAATAAACTTGATAAAATAGTAAAGATTAGTACTATCAATATTATTAGCATAAATTCTAGTCTTGTACACTACAGTTTAGATTTGACACACTACACTGGAAATTGTAAAGCTACTTCCAGCTCTTCTTAATAATCAAAACATGGATTCAGATATGTGATTAATGATGAAAGATCAGAGAAGCAGAGCAGTCAAGCCCTAGCTCTTATTTCTACTGAAGTACTCATACCAAAAGGGCAGGCAATTCTGATACTAGGAGTCTTCCCTCAGAAAACAATGAGCTTTTGTCTTCTTCCTCCTTATATTTCTTTCTCCTCCCATCCATATCTACCTCTCAATTTCAGGGATAAAGGAATGAGCCACCACTTGTCTCTCTTTCTCTTTTAGACTGGATCGATGTGGTGTAGCCTGTGGTGGCCATGAAAATACAGACATGCACCTGATTATGTCTCCCAAGTGCTAGGATTAAAAGTGTACTCCAACATAGGCTGTCCTCTATGGCTAACCACTGCATAGCTCCACATTCTTTTCTTAAAGCAAGTTTGATTTTTGTTTATATATGTTTATGTTTGAAGAAGAGAATAGTTTCAGTCTGAATTGTGTAATGGTCTTTGCAAGCTCTGCACATTGCATGGAGAGAGAAAGAGGGTTTGAAATTCTCCTCTGCAGGAACACAGCTGGGTCGTCTACTGATGACATGGGAAAGTAACATTGAAATTAATGTCTGACTATGCAGTGTTGGCTTTTGCCTTTGGTTCCAGCACTGAGGAAGTAGATGTAAGTGGATCTCTCTGATTTAGAGGTCAGCCTGGTCTACAGAGTAAGTTCCAGGACAGTAGGGCCACAAAGGGAAACTCTGTCTCAAAAATAAAAATAAATAAATAAATGTATCAATAAATATTAGACAGTTAATGAAAAAACTATTAGAAAACAACAACAACAAGATTGATATTAATAATTAATAAGGAATTCACCAGCGCAGTTTACTAAGCAAGGAATAGGATAGCAGGAGCCACACAGGGGAATTCTGCCAAAAAAAAAAAAAAAAAACCCAAAAACCAAATAAGTTCCTTTTTGTGCAGATCTCTGAAATGTCTAGGTCTAGAGTAAAAGCCAGGGCCAAAGGAAGTGCTGGGCCTGGTGTGTCTTTAAGAACACTCTAACCCTTGAGGAAGAGCTCTTGTCAATCAAGCCTCACTAGCCAATCTGGTACACTGAGCCAACCCACCAGTCTCAGGTCTGGAAGGAGACTTCCTGGAGCCATGCTGCAGGCTTGCTTTTATATCAGAACAGGCACCAGAGGAATGATTGCTGCTCTGTTTGTGCTGCAGGGGAATGGAGGAGAACAGAAGCTGCACATCTAACATTTAGGTCAGATACATGCAGAGTTATTACCATTTTTTTGCCATTATAATAACTTAACTTCTGTTGTTAAGAAATGAATAGACAGATCTTATTTTGCATATCATTCCTAGTTCCCTCTCCCTCCCTCCCCCAGTGACCTCCCCATCCCATCCCACATACATTTCTCTGGAAGTCTGAGTTCTTTAGGAGGATTCATCAAAACCTGACAAGGAATTTGGGCTTGGCGCAGGCCCTCTTCGTTGTCTCTAGGCTAAGGGAGTATTCACACTTGGAGTTAATTTTGTGTTTGCTCAAAATGGCACTCATTTTCTTATATATATATATATATATATATATATATATATATACATATATATATACGATATATATATATTTGTATGTTACTGCATGACCTGGAATTTTCTTTTTTTATGCTTATAGTATTTTATTTTTCATCCTTTAATCCATTTGTTTATGCTTACTGATATATGTTAATAGTAAATGATATATAAGTAATATAATCCTTGGTAGCATGTGTAAATTAGGTAATTATCACACCAGGATAGCCTAGTTTAGTTCTATTTCCCTGAAATTTCAAAATGCTATTGTTTTTTATTATTATTTAATTTTATATAACAAAGTCAAATTAAATGAATACAAACATTTATACACAATATTTGGGAATTTGGGCGTTGTTCTTTCCAACTACGTCCTGTGGTAAGGGGCGCTGTCATGGGGGATTCGAAGACGATTCACAAATCCTGGCTGTAGTCTGTAGGGCTGCTTTTTCCAGCTGTTTTGAATGTAGGATCACCTTATACTCTGTTTCAGGTGGTCTGGCGTGATCAAGCCACATGAGTCTGGAAGGAATCCACATCTTTTCAATTTCTGTGGAAACAAAAATAGAAATCCTTTTCCCCAATAACTTGTCCTTCAACTTAAATTTTGGAGTCAAAGAATTTTTTTTAATTTAATTATTACTTTACATGTCGATCCCAGTTCCCTCTCCCTCCCTCCCTCCTTCCTTCACTTTTACCCTCTCTGCCCTCTCACATGCACTCTAAACACCCTCCCCTCCCATCCCCCACCCCAATTCCATATGTAGGGGAATGCCATCCAGTTGGGGTCATGTACATCTGACAGGTCATGTGAGGTAGGGACTAGGGCTTCTCTCCTGTCTCTAGATTAAGGCAGGTATCCCTCCATGGGGGATTTGTTCGCAAAGTCCTTTTGTGCATCAGGGATACATCCTGGCTTCACTGTCTGAGGTCTCTTAGACTGCTCAGTCCTTCTGGCTGAGACCCATATTCAGGGAGGCCTGAGTCAGTCCCATGCTGGCTTCCCAGCTATCAGTCTTGTGGCTGTTAGCTCCCCTTGTTCAGGTAAACTGTCTATGTGTTTCTGCCCCATGGTCTTGTCCTCTCCATCTGCATCTGGGTTCTAGTTCGACTCAGTGTTTATGTATGGGTGTTTGATCCTGTTTTCAACAGGCATTAGTTGAGAGCTCCATGGAGTATTTAGTTGTTGATCTCACTCTCCAGGAAGGGCATTTATGATAGCCTTTCCATGGAAGCTCAAATTGGTAGTTGGGAGCATTTTTGTAGTTCTCTAGACCTTACTTTGTGTTCAATTTTATCTCCAAACCAATATTGGCTCCCTCTTTTATGTTCTCTCTCTCTCTCTCTCTCTCTCTCTCTCTCTCTCTCGTCTCTCTCTCTCACTCTGTCTGTCTGTCTGTTTGTCTCTCCTGTCTTCTATTCCTAACAGGGCTCAATCTTCCTAGTCCCACATGTTTTCCTTTTCTCCCTCTCATTTTCTCATACTTCTCTCTCCATACACTGTCCCCCCCACTTCCCCTGTGCTCTGGGGGACTTGTCTTTTCCCGATTCTGTGAGAGACTTTATATGAATCTCTTAGAATGTACCTTGTATCCTAGGTCCTCTGGTGGTGTGAATTATAGGCTGGTAATCATTTGATCTAGGTCTAAAATCCATATATGAGTGAGTACATACTATTTTCCTCTTTTTGTAACTGAGTTTCCTCATTCAGGGTGGTTTTTTAAAGTGCCATCTAGTTGCCTGCGAATTTCAAGATACCATTATTTTTTTCTGCAGAGTAGTAGTCCATTGTGTAGATGAGCCACCTCTTCTTTATATATTCTTCAATTGAGGGGCACCTAAGTTGCTTCCAGGTTCTTTCTATTACAAATAGTGCTGCTATGAACATAGTTGAACAGATGTCTTTGTTGTATGGACGTGAATCCTTTCAGTATGTGCCTAAGAGGGGGATTGCTGGGTCCTGTGGTAAACTAATTCCCATTTGCCTGAGGAACGGCCATACTGATGCACAAAATGGCTGTATGAGTTTGCACTCCCAACAGCACTGGAGGAGTGTTCCCTTTCTCCATATCATCTCCAAAATGAGTCATCATTGGTGTTTCTAATTTTAGCCATTCTGGCAGGAGTAAGATGGTATCTTAAAGTTTTTTGATTTGCATTTCCCTGATAGCTAAGGATGTGGAGCATTTTCTTAAGTGTCTCTCAGCAGTTTTGATTTCCTCTATTGAGAATTCATTCTTCAGTTCTGTATGCCATTTTTTAATAGGGTTATTTGGTGTTTTGTTGACTAGTTTCTTGAGTTCTTTGTATGTTTTGGAGATCAGCCCTTTGTCAGATATAGGATTAGTGAAAATATTTTCCCAGTCTGTGGGCTGCCCTTTGGTCTTGTCCACTTTGTCCTTTACCTTACAGAAGCTTCTAAGTTTGAAGAAGTCCCATTTATTAATTTTTTCTCTCAGTGTCTGTGCCCCTGGAGTTATGTTCAGGAAGCAGTCTCATATACCAATTTGTTCAAGGGTACCTCCTGCTTTCTCTTCAAAGAGGGTCGATGTGGCTGGATTGATGTTGAGGCCTTTGATCCATTTGGACTTGAGTTTTGTGCATGGCAACAGACATGCTTCTATCTGCCGTTTTCTACACCACCTCATCCTATTGTGCCAGCACCATTGGTTGAAGATGCTGTCCATGCCCCATTGTATAATTTTAGCTGTTTTGTCGAAAATCAGGTGTTCATCGGTTTGTGGGTTAATATCAGTAATTTCAATTCGATTCCATTGGTCTACCTGTCAATTTTTATGTGAATACAAGGCTGTTTTCAGAACTATACCTCTGTAGTAGAGCTATAGTCAGGAATGGTGATGCCTCCTGAAGTTCTTTTATTGTATAGGGTTGTTTTGGCTATCCTGGGTCTTTGTTTTTCCATATAAAGTTGATTAATGTCCTTTCATGATCGGTGAAGAAATGTGGTGGGATTTTAATGGGGATTGTGTTGAATCTGTAGATTACTTTTGGCAAGATTGCCATTTTTATTATGTTTATCCTACCTATCCAAGAGCATGGGAGATCTTTTCATTTTCTGGTATCTTCTTTAATTTCTTTCTTTAGAGCCACAAAGTTCTTATTATGTAAGTCTTTTACTTGTTTGGAAATCATTACTTACTTAAAATTCTGTATTGTTGGTGTTGTGTCATGTTATCAGCCCAACAGTGTTCATTAGATGAGATTCCCTGATCAGGAGATTATTCAGTTATTCCATTTTCAAAATCGGAGGTGACTGTGAACTTCATGGTTCAGTTCTGTAGAAATCTCTTAGAAACTGATGATGCGAAACAATACAGTTTTTTTTTAAATCATGTAATCATTCGATTGTTAAAAATCTACGATTTAGTAAGCAGTGATCAGTGGGTAACACAGTGTCCGTCATTCTCTGGACACTGCTTCTGGTACCGATCTCCTGCTGGGTCAGTCTCACAGCAGCCAAATGACTGATGACACCATCATTCCTTACACAATCAAAGAAGTTTACAATTTGGATAGTCTTGCATACTTAACTTTCATTAGGTGGAACCAAACTCCAGTGATTGTCAAGGCAGTAGTACTTAGATAATTAAAAAAAATGCCACATGATTAACTCCCAGGGAGAAACTGCCAGGCTCCTGTCACGAAGAATAGCATCTTCATTGATTTAAATAATTAACATATTCTGAAAAATGATTGAATAAAGACATGGTGGTGCATACTTATGTGCCACATGGAGTCGACAGACTGATCTCTTCCTGGAATAATGATTTATTTAAAAATTATGTTGATAATTAATTAGTTGGCATTTTAGATTAACATGGACGAGGTGGCACCAAAGTCCTAAACCTATCGCTGATCTAATGATCTACTTACATAGCTAAATGATCAAGTAATGAGAGGATGTTATATTATCAACTCCCAAAATTTGTCTCCAAATGGGACTCATGGTCCATAACATAATCTGTCTTTTAAATATGTTAATTAAATGACGAATTATTATTTAATTTCCTAGTTTAACAGTTAAAAATGTAACTGTAGTATTAGATGATGTGATGGTCTGGTACAATTTCCTCCCATAAGGAGGCTCAAAACACCAGTGATCATTGAATACATAATGACATGTTTTCATATTTGAATGAATAAACATTAAACAAGTGGATGGTGTTTTATGCGGGAAGCCAAAAAGATTGCTCAATACTGAAGTGTCATTGCGTTCTGAATCATAGATTTGAACAATAAAATAAATGAATACACAGATATTTTCTCATAATTCACCCCTAAAGACTACAGACTTGGGTCTATCTGCAGTCTTCTAAACACCATCATCCAAATGTGTCAGCACCATTTGTTGAAGTTGATTTCCTCATCCCACTGTATTGTTTTATATGTTTTGTAGAAAATCAGGTGTTCATATGTATGTGGGTTTGTATCAGGTTTTTGAAATCCATTCCATGTTCTACCTCGTTTTTTTTGGTTTGTTTGTTTTTGTTTTGTTTTGTTTTGTTTTTGTGGCAATTCCAGGCTGTTTTCAGGAGTATAGCTCTGTAGTAGAGCTTAAAGTCAGGGATGGTGATGCCTTTGAAGTTCTTTTATTGTACAGGGCTGTTTTGGCTATGCTGGATCTTTTGTTTTTCCATAAAAAGTTGATTATTATCCCTTCAAGGTCAGTGATGAATTGTGGTGGGTTTTTAATGGAGATTGCATTGAATCTCTAGATTGCTTTTGTCAGGATTGCCATTTTTACTATATTTATCCTACCTATTCAAGAGCATGGGAGATCTATCCATATTCTGGTATCTTCTTTAATTTCTTTCTTTAGTCCACAAATTTTTATTATATAGGTCTTTCATTTGTTTTGGAAGTGTCCCTCCAAGATACTTTAAGTTGTTTCTGGCTATTGTAAACTATTATGTTTCTCTGATTTCTTTCTCAATCTCATTGTTGTTTGAAAAAAGTAGGGCTACTGTTTATTTTGAGTTTATCTTGTACCGTGCTAGTTTGCTGAAGGTGTTTATCAGCTATTGGAGTTCCTTGGTAGAGTTTATTGGGTTGCTTATTAAGCTATCATATCATCTTCAAATAGTGATAGTATGACTTCTTCCTTTCCAATATGTATCCCTTTTATCTCCTTTTCTTGTCTTATAGCTTTAGCTAGATCTTCACGTACAATATTGAAGAGATATTGAGAGAGAGGGCAGCCTTGTCTTGTTCGTGATTTTAGAGGAATCACCTTAAGCTTTTCTCCTTTCAGTTTGATGTTGGCAGTTGGTTTACTCTGGGTTCCTTTGTATTCCGGGCATAAATTTTCAGAATTGAGACTCTGTGTTGAAGGATTTTTCCTGCAATGAATACTGAATGAGCATCTTCATCTCTTTTGATTAATTTTGGTTTGAAGTCTAACTTTTAGATATTAGGATAACCATGCCTGCTTGCTTCTTGTGTATATTTTATTGGAAGATATTCCCCAACCTTTTAACCTGAAGTAATGTCTATCGTTGAAACTTAGATGTGTTTCTTGTATGTAGCAGAAACTTAGATGTGTTTCTTGTATGTAGCAGAAGGATGCATTCTTTCTTCGTATCCATTCTGTTAGCCTGTGTCTTTTTATAGGTGAGTTAAGACCATTAATATTGGGGGTGAGTAAAGGCCATTGATTATTGATGCTTGTTTGTTTTAGATTTGATGTTGGCAGTGGTATTTTGAATATAGTTGACCTCCATTACCCTTGGTTTCTTGTATAGGGAGATTATCTGTTGCCTACATTTTGTGTGCATAGTTAACTTCTGTGGGTGGGAGTTTTCCTTCCAAATCTTTCTGTAGTGCTGGATTTGTAGGTAAGTATTGGAAAAAAATCTGTCTTTGTCATTCAATATCTTGTTTTCTCCATCTATAATGATTGAGTGTTTTGCTGGATATAGTAGCCTACATCTATCCAGGACCTTTTGGCCTTGAGGGATTCCATGGAAAAGTCAGTTGTAATTTTGATTGGTTTGCCTTTTTATGTTACCTGTCCTTTCTCCTTTGTTGCACTTAGTATTCTTTATTCTGTGTTTTAGGTGTTTTCCTTATTATATTTCTAGGTTTTTTTTGTTTTTTTTTTTTTTTGTTTGTTTGTTTGTTTTACTTTGGTCCAGCCTAATAGGTGTCCAGTATACTTCTTGTACTTTCATGTGCATGTCCTTCTTCAGATTGGGAAAGTTGTCCTCGATGATTTTGTTTAGTATGTTTTTGACACCTTTGAGCTGGTCTTCCTCCCCTTCCTCGCTGCCTATTATTCCTTGGTTTGGCCTTTTCATGGTGTCCCAGATTTCTTGGATGTTTTGTGTTAAGTATTTGTTGGATTTATGATTTTCTTTGATAGAGGAATCTATTTCCTCTAGTTTATCTTCCATGCCTGATATTCTCTTCCATCACTTTTCTTCTGTTGGTCATGCTGTGTCTGTAGTTAAAAATCTTTTGCGTAGTTTTTCTATTTCAAACATTCCTTCGGTTTTTGTTGTCTTTACTTTCTCTATTTCAATAGTTCAGGGTTAAATGTCCTGGGTGGTTGGAGGAAATCTGTGATGAGCCCACAAACTTTGTACCTCCCGGGTTTCCTCAAGTCCAATGAAGTTATTCCCAAATGTGAAAACAAAAGGTTTTAATTGGGAAGAACAAAACAGTCTGGGAGTTCACTCTATTGGAAGGCTAAGTTACCTAGCAACAAAAGTGAAATGGAGGCTTGACACCACTAGTCTCAGCTCATAGGGTTTTCAAGGTTACAACATTTCATAGAGTACAAAATTTGATTGCAAGGGCATCAAGATTGATTAGCACACTTGCAAGGTTTTCTTTTTCTTTTTTTTTTTTCCCTGTATCTCATGAAAATAACATGTGGGGTCTGTACTCTGAAATCAGGAAGTTATCCACTAGATGAGATTCTTGTTCTTTGTACTTTTTCCTTCACATCACATAAAGTAAAATATAAATTGTTAAATGTCTCCAAGAACTGTAGTCTTTCCAAGGATGCACAAAAAGCTCATTGAAGTTGACTAAAAAGATGTTTTTACACAGGGCTCCCTGCTCCCCCCCAATACTCTGAAGAGATTCAACCCACAAAGTTTTAGTCAGAGTCACATTATTGATTCCAGGGAGATTCACGTATCTCATGAAAACCCACAGGAAGTAATATCTGTCTTCATGTTCCCAATCAGATGTTGGGAGGACCCAACACATGATGTATATACTACACAATGTACTCCTCCATCCTGGGGACAGCAGCCCCACACTCACCATGTGATTACTGAGCTCTCCCAAGCTCTCCATTGAACTTATTGCAGCAATAATCGAAGAACAGCACACACAAAAAGGTGCCAGCTCTCCTTTAGAGAAAAGCCTGAATCTAGCACTAAGAATGTCCCTGTACCTTTTATTATTGACAGGTCATGAGGAGGGCCTGGTTGGCTAGTGATGACTGAGTAACAAGATCACCTTCTTAAAGACACAGCACAATGATTCCTGACCTTGCCTTCCAACCCAGACAAAAACCTTTTCTAGGTCAGCAGAGATACACATTTCTACTGCACTGGCTTTGACTCCAATAGCAAATACTGCTCTCTTCCTGCACCCACTCCTTTCTCCTGAAAACAAGGTGGCTCTCTAGCTTTCACAGGCCACTACACAATCACATGATGTGATTATTCCCTGTCCTAACTACTATTGAGAGATTTTGGCACAGAAAATGAGATGTTCTGTAGTTTCCCACTGATGTCAGATGAACTGAAACCACTTATTTCATGGTAGTCACTGGGACTTCAGAAAAGCAGGGGAATAAAAAAGTAAAGAAAACAGGATCCAGATCTCATACAAGAAAATAAGTCTTTCTGTAATCTCAAGGCTGGATGATGGATCCACTGATTTAGAAACCTGACCACAGTCCTGTTCAAGAAGACAACATTGAATAATGCAGCTATTTTCTCACTCTACCCTGAGGAAGCTCTGCTCAGTCACCACAGTGCTTGTAGAAGCAAGCTTCCCAGCCCAATTCTCTCAGAGTATTCAAATTACCCTGAAGACAACAGTTTTTATTATTATTCATTTTTCAAGAATTTCAGGAATAAAACTCCCAATGCATTGGAGCTATCACCAAAGCATCTGACAGGAGAAAGATATATCATGTTCTTTCTGATATTGCTCCTTCCCTTCTCTCATGGTTTCTAAATTGTCTGTGACCAGTAGATAAAATGTACACCCAGTTCCCCTGACCTCAGCAAAATACACAGAACAAACATCATCTTTTTTTTTTTGCCATATGCCCTAAAATCTCTCTCAAGTTTTTAATATTCTAGGTGCCCTTCCCTGTGTTGAATAAAAAATTCATTCCAATCTGCATTTTGTAATTTCATGTGCAACATCTGCCCATTGTTTCGAGGAAGGAGGGGATGATCTTTTGCACAGCAGTAAGAGAGTGGGTTGTCTATTTTAGACAGGGTAAGTGACATTGAGATTTGTGTCTCTACAGTTGTCTATAAGGTCTGGGTCTTGAGTAGAAGCCAGACCCAAGGTACCCTGTGGTGTGTCTTTAAGCACACTTTAACCCTTAAGGAAGTGCTCTTGTTGATCAAGCCTTACTAGCCAATCAGCAACACCAGGCCAACCTGCCAGTCACAGGCATTGCAGGACACTTTCTGTAGCCATACTGTAGGCTTTTGTTCTTGATGCCCGTTTGGTTTTAAGCAGAACAAGCACCAGTGAATTGATTGCTTTTCTGGGAGTGTTACTGTAGTAAATTGTGAGTGGAGCATGGTTGAGTACAGAAGCCACCACATGGTGAGTGGTGGGATAATATCATAAGATGTTTCATAATTACATTGAGCATTCTGAGTATTTCCAAAAAATAATTGTTAATGTGCCTTTGTAATCAGCATGTTGTTATAAATTGTTGTTCATTGTCATAGGATTGTATTCATTTCATGTTGCAAACTTACCATGTGTAGGATCTTAATTTTGATGCTTCATGCTCCAAAAGACCATTATTTAGTTCTGTATTTTGGTTTTATTGCTAATCTGTGGAAGAGTATGGCTCATCATACATGTTGTGTATCTTGGCATGAGACTCAGTACATCTTCTTTTGGGGGATGACCAGAGGTCAGATAATGATGCACAACTTCACATAATTATCTACATCCCATAACATGTATACTCATATAAACCATTTTCTCTCATGTTCAATCATACAATAGATAGTAATAGACTTGAAAAATTGATAAATATTTATTCCATCAATTCTATTATCATCAATTCTAGTCTTGTACACCACAATTTAGCTTTGACACACTACACTGGAAATTGTAAAGCTAGTTCTACTTGGTCTTAATAGTTAAAACCTGGATTCAGATATGTGATTAATGATGAAAAATTGGAGAAGCAGAGCAGCCCACCCCTAGGTCTTACTTCTACTGAATTCTCAGACCAAAGGGGTGGGAAATTCTGATCCTAGGGTCTTACATTAGAATGCAATAAACTTCTGTGTTCTTCCACTTTATATTTCTCTCTCCTCCCAGCCATATCTACCTCCCAAGTACAGGGATAAAGGAATGAGCCACTACCTGTCTCTGTTTCTCTTTTAGACTGGGTCAATCTGGTGTAGCCTGGGGCGACAATGAAATTACAGAGGTCCACCTCATTATGTCTCCCAAATGCTTGGATTAAAGGTGTGCTCCACCATGACTTGTCCTATATGGCTAACTACTGCCTAGCTCCACACTCTCTTCTTAAAGCAAGTTTTTTGTTGTTGTTGTTGTTTGTTTATTTGTTTAGATTTGTGTATTGTTTGTTTGGTGTTGTTTTCAGACAGGTTTTCCCTGTGTACATTTCTAACTCAATCAAACACATGGAGATTTACCAGCCTCTGCCTCTCAAGCACTGGAATTAAAGGCATGTGCCGCCACCACCTGGCAAAACAAAATACCACAACACCACCTAAATGGAGAAAACCTTTATGGACCCCACAAATTATTGGCATGTGGATCCTGCTGAGTTTATCGATTTATAGCTTTAAAGCCCATTTCTTTGAAATACTCATGTGTAATGAAGACCAGCTGAGACACCCCATAAACCAAACAAATACCGAATTCTTCAAATTTCCATTCGTCATCACCATTGATTTACTAGCTGGCCCAGAGCTTGTGAGACATTCTAATAAACCCACTTTCTACAGACACAGAGAGATATGTTCTACCAATCCTGTTCAAACAGAGAACATTGAATAATGCAGCTGTTTCCTCATCTTCCTACTGAGGAACCTGTGCTGGTTCAACATAGTACTCATAGATAGAGACGTTCTTCCCAGCACCATTGTCTTTGAGTATTCAGCTTACCATGCAGATGACACTTTTTTTCTCATATGTCAAGAATTTGACTCAAATATCAGGAATAAAACTCCAATACAATAGACCTATAAGCCTGGTGTCTGTGAGGAGAAAGATATATCATCTTGTTTGTAATATGGCTCCTGCCTTTCTCTCATGGTTATCTGAGAGGCCTGTGACAACCAGGTAAAAAGTCCCCTCAGGTCTCCAGACCTCAGCAAGATGGCACAGAACAAACATCACTTGTATCCTAAAAAAATTCTCTATACCTTTAATATTCTGGGAAGCCTTCCATCTTTTTAATAAGAGAATCATTTCAGTCTACATTGTGTAATGGTCTGAGCAAGCTCTGCACATTGTGTGGAGGAAGAAAGAGAGATAGAACCTGTGCACTGCAGGAAGTGGGTTGGATCGTTTATTGGTGACATGGGTAAGTGACATTGAAATTTGTGTCTGACTATGTAGTGTTGGCTGTCGTCTTTGATTCCAGCACTCAGGAAGTAGAGGCAAGTAGATTTCTCTGAGTAGACTCTGGTCTACAGAGTAAGTTCCAGGATAGCAGGGCCACACAGGAAAACTCTGTTTCAAACATCAAAAGAAATGAATTTATTAATCAAATAATCAAATAACTAATTAATATTAAACAAGTAATGAGAAAAATCTGCAAGAAAGCAACAACAACAAGATTAATAATAATAATTGAACAGCTCAGTTTAATTAGAAAGTTCTAGGACAACAGGCACCACATGGGGAAATTCTCAAAAAAAAAAAAAAAAAAAAAAAACAGATCTCTAAAATTCCTAGTTCTGGAGTAGAAGCCAGGCCCAAAGGAGGTGCAGGGCTTGCTGTGTCTTTAAGAACACTCTAACCCTTGAGGAACTGCTCTTGTCACTGAAGCCTTATTAGCCAATCAGGGACATTGAGCCAACCCTCCAGTCTGAGGTCTGGAAGGAGACTTCCTTGAGCCATGCTGCAGGCTTGGTTTTGTATCAGAACAGGAGCAAGAGGATTGATTGCTGCTCTATGAGTGGTGCTGTGGGGAATTGTGAGGGGAGCTCATGGATGAACAGAGAAGCTGAAGCACGGTGAGTGACAGGATGTGGGAGGGTGGGATGGGGAGTCATGGAATTCTGTTTGGCAGGCTCTCCAGCAGGAAGCTGGACTGGAATGTGCTGCCATATTCAGTGTTCAGTTAGGCCCATTGTGGTCAGCAGCTTCCCTGACCACTGTGTGGCCTATGAATACTTCTCTATGTGGGCTGTTTCTGAGGAAAGGATTTTGATCCAGTAGCATTCTGAATAAAATTCTGTGTAGTCAGCTCCATTATGGTTTTGGTGTGCAGGGATGGCTATTTACCAAAGAAGGAGAGGTTCGGTTACTTCAGTGCCTTCCAGAAGTCCTGCTTTTAACATCTAAACTTTAGGGGTCACATCCATTCAGAGTTATTATTATTTTGTTTTTTTGACATCAAAATAACATTTCTTCTTTTGTGAAAAAAATAAATGAAAAGACCTTACTTTACATATAGATCCCAGTTCTCTCTCCCTGCCATCCTCCTATTTCCCCCAGTGACCTCCCTATACCATCCCCCATTCATTCCTCTGAGAGGCTGAGGTCTTCCAAGAGGGATCATCAAAATCTGTCAAGTCATTTGACATTTGGCCCAGGCACTCCTCCTTGTCTCTAGGCTAAGGAAGTATCCACATTGGGAGTTAATTTTGAGTGTGCTGTAAATGATATTATTTAATTATATATGTATATATATGCACATATAGGTGTATGTATATATACATATATATGTATATGTTTATATGTATATGTGTATGTGTATATGTATATAATTTTTTGAAATAGAATTTCTTGTAGTTTGCAGCCTGACTTAAAATTTCTCTGTGGTGCAGGCTATCCCCAATCTCATAGAGATCTGCCTGCCTCTGCCCCCCAGTGCTAGGTTATAGGCATGTGCCAATAAATACATGTATAAAGTCATTCTTGTTTTGGACAACACTCCATCATTGAGCTGTTTTGTGGAAGAGTGGAGTTGTTGATATAAAGATTTACCAATTCTTGGTGGATAGTTAGTCTCTCAAAATAGAATTTTGCTGAGGGAGTTCTGCCCCTAAAATTTAATAAATAAATAAATAAATAAAATTAGTTTCATGATTAACATTCATGTTAGAGATTAGGATTCTAAAATATATATTTGCTCGCCAGGATAGTCCATACATTTGTCTCCAAAACATGGCAATAGACAAACCACTGATTTCAATGTAGCAGGGCTTTTACACGCTTTTCAAGGGTTCATTACTGGGTCACAATGAACATTAAGTCATGGTGTGCAATAAACATCCATTTTCTTCTGGAGAAAAATCATGGCTCTGTCATATGGGCAAGATGAGCACAGGTGACAACTGTTTGAAAAGGAAAACAATAATGTGTTGAGGGCTGGACTGAGCAAGCAAGAATTTTTGTGTAGATCCTCACTCATGGAGAAGTAACATAGTTCCTTCTGAAACATAGGAAAGTTCTTGGCAGAGCAAATAACAGTTTCAGGGTTCTAGCCTTAGGTGATTTCCATCGGGTTTTGAGCTATTGAGAATAAAATAGAGCTCATCCCTTGAAACAAAGAAGATGCTTGAGAGAGAATGCCTTTGTGGAGGGGCTAATTCAGATCCCAATTACACAACTCTTCACACTACATGGAACTGTGGTTATTGGGCCTCTGACCACTGAGGGATTAGTCAGTAATTTATTGGGATTCCCTGTTTTCCCCCTGCACTATTTGGGTAGCATTTTCCTGAGTTTGCCCCATTAAATGTTAACTCTGTTGACTTCCTAGATGTCCCTACTTCCATTCCCCCATGAAAGTAGTATACAAGACACTATTCCTCATAAGCAGCTTACATAGAATAATACATAGCTTCAGCAAAACACCCTTGACCAAGCTTTCATCTTTTCTTTGTTCTGCCTCCCCTACTTTTATCATCTTCTGGCATTTCTTCCTCAGGACCTGTCAGTAAAGTGTGACCTATTGTTTCATATTACTAATGTACTCCTGGGATGGGTCCTTGTTTCACTGCCAGGGGCCGCCAAACAGAACAAGTCACCTAAGAGTCAGCCACATTGAGATGGTCTAGTTTGGTGCCATGAAGGTCCCCCAACTGTCAGTCCATACTCTGTGAGTTCCCAATAGTTATAGCAGATGTGGTGTGGCTTTGTTGGAGTGGGCTTTACCCTGTTAGAGGAATCACGTCACTGTAGGAAGAGACATGAGGTTTCTCATTCTCAGAATGATGCCCAATGTGTCAGAAACTCCCTGTTGCCTCTGAGTCATGCTGCAAGGACTCAAACCTCAAGGACTGCAGCAGTCTGCATGCTGATATGGCCCCTGCCATAATGTTGATTAACTGAACCTCTGAAATTTTCAGTGTGACACCTCAATTAAATATTTTCTTTGAAAATGTTGCCCTGGTCCATGGTGTCTCTTAGTAGCAATGAAAATCTAACAAAGGCGGATGTCATTCCCAGAGCCTGGGGTATTTCAGTGACTGGCTGTCCCTATTGTACAATTTATTTCTGATGTGTTCTCAATAGTTTGTTCTGGAAGCTTGCCTCTCCCTTTATGCCTGCTTATTGGGATTTTTTTTTCTCATGGCTATATGCTACTTAAATGGCCAAGAAATGGTGCATGTTAACCTCCTATTCAGTTTTCTTCTAAATGGATTAGGTGAATGCATTATAATGACCATGTCATGAAATAAGTGTGTGAGGCTCCAGATTTATATAAATATATTGTCAAAGAAGTTTGTATTTACAGTGAGTGTATTAGACTTCTTTGTCACATATGTATGGTTTATTGTAGTATGCAGTGACCTATGATGATGTGTATGTCCACTTCACTCAGGAAGAATGGGCTTTGCTAAATCCTTCTCAGAAATGTCTCTACACAGATGTGATGCTGGACACCTACAGGAACCTCACTACTATAGGTGAGACTGTATTTTCCTTCATATTTTAAAATAAGAGACCCAATGTTCCTTGGTTACAGATACTATTCTGTAATTTTAATTGAGAAAAGGGAAACTTTGGTGAAAGTGTCAATAAAGTTATTAACAGAAATTTTGTACAATTTACAATAATACATCATATATATTCTGTTATTTCAGGCTACATTTGGGATGACCATAATGTGGAAGATCATTGGCAAACTTCTAGAAGACATAGAAGGTAAATTTTCATATGAAAATTTATGAAAATTTTGTTCAAACGATATTTTAATGTATTCTGGAAATTTTATTGAAGAGACACACATAAAAAATTTAAACAGTGAAAATAAGTGCAGCTTAAAGTATAGTGATGGTTCTTATTTTCTGCCCAAACCATGTGTATCAGTGAAAGGTAACTCTTCTGTGTTTCCAAGGCATTCATGTAAAAAGAGAAGGAAACAATTCCTTAACAGATAACACCCTAGAATTGTAGCGCCTGGAGATCTATGCTGTAGATATGCCTGTCTGTTGAGTTTCATATTATTCAGATATTTGAAACAGTATACTTGTTTTATAGGTCATAAGTATATATCCAAGACCTACTAAGAAAATAGTCTGTAGTAAAGCAGGCATTACTAATATATTTGTGATTTTCTATGTATATCGAAAAGGTCATTTTATGAGTGTCAAGAAGTTTGTTGTGGAGAAACCTTAATCCCTATAACACATGTCTGTGAGGAAAAGAAAGTCAAAGTGTGTGAATGCAATGTGGAATCCTTTTTATTGATATTGTTACTTTAATAAGTATATCATATGTTGAGTCAGGTAGTTGTGGCCCATGGCTTTAATTTCAGTATTCATGATGAAGAGGAAGGTGGGTCACAAAATTTTGTGATCAGCCTGGTCTACAAAGTGAGTTCCAGGCTATCCAGGTCTACACAGATACATTATGTATCAGAAAACCTAGGGAAAAAAAGAATATATGTTACGAGCCATGTGAATTTAGAATATGGAAAGAAGAAACATACCTCTCTCTCTTAGGACATTGAGAAGAAATAAAAGATATTCAGTAGTTTGAGAATAATTGTTGAGTGTGAAACCAGTTTGAAATTTATCAGTATTCCAACATCATCTGAAAAATATCAACAAATACACTGCAGTAAATCCATATGAATGTGTGAATGTTTGCATTTGTACTGGTATATTTGGGCAGTGTCTTATGATTTATACAATGGAAAAATTGATAAATGCAATAAATATGGCAAAGGTCTGCGATGGTCCAATTATTTTTAATTATGTGAGAAATCTCATGTGAACATATGCAGTAAATGTGGGCCATGAAATAAAGGCTCATACTCTGAATCACAGGTATCTTCTTTGAAAGCAAGACAATACCTCACGAGGGAAGCATTATGAAAGTAAATTTCAATATCTTAATCTTGTCTACACGTAGGCCAAATTATAAATTTATTTTATGCATGTACTAAGTTTCTTTATCATGCATGTGGTAAAGTTTTACATATGCTAATTATCTTTGCAGTAATAAAAGAAGCCATACGGGAGTGAATCCTGTGAATATACACAATGAATGTATGAATAACTTTGTATGTTACAGACATCTTCAAAGGCTTGAAAAAATTCACACTGGAGAGAAACCATATAGAAGTCTTCAGTATGGTGAAGTCTTTTCATGCCAATGTTTCCTCCAACTCCGTGAAAGAAAACACTCGGTAGAGAAAACCTATGAATGTAGTCAATGTGGTAAAGTGTTTGCAAGACCTACTATGCTTAAAAGACATATTAGAACACATAGTGGAGAGAAAACACAAGATTGTAATCAATGTGGTAAAGTCTTTTCACTATGCAATCACCTCAAAAAACATTAAAGAACACATACTGGTGAGAAACGCATGAATGTAGTGAATGTTGTAAGGCTTTTTCACAACACTGGTGTGTAGTGAGATGGTCCTTCTTTGGCACTGACCACGCCCATTGGGGGGTGGAGCCATGGGCAGGAGTGACCTGTGGAAGGAGTTCAGAGAGAGAGCCTGGAAAAGCTCTCTTGATGGTGTGACTCAGACAGGAGAGAATCGGGTTGAATTTCCTGGTGTTCATCTGTCTAGGTTGTAAGCTATTTCTCCCTGAATAAACATCTATTCGGACTATTTGTTTATCCTGATCCTTATTTTACTGCGATATCTGGTGTCAGAAGCAGGATTAGGATTTTCACGGGACCTGAGTGAAACCAAGGCGGCAGATGCTCCTCCCCTCCCCCACATACCCCAACAGGCAGGGTTTAACCAGGTGTACTCACCACAGCTTTGGGACATTTGCCTTTTCCATATGGCAAAGGAGATCTTTGCCGCCAAAGTGGACCTGATAAGGCACTCACCGCTTCTCATGTTTTTCCCATTTCCGTACGGGACTTTGCATTCGCGCAGAGCCGCTCAGCAACTGCCCTGCTTGCGTGTTTTCCTGCCCTGAGTCTTGTGTTCCAGCAATTCTAGAAGTCTCCTTTTAACAAAATTTTGCTTGCCATAGTTTGTTAAGCGCTATTCTATAGGGACCGGAATCAGAAGGATTGTCTGCTGCCGGACATTATTTGGCGGTATACTTCTAGGCAAAACTGGGATCAGACGGGCCTCGGCGGCTAGGCACTACTTGGTGGCACACCTCCAGGCATAACTACCACAAGCTGAAATCTACAACTAAAAGCATCAAAGGTCTAGGACAGCAGAATTACACCTAAGGTAATTGTAACATCCTTTGCAATTTAAGCTAATATAAAATCTGAGATCAATTGTTCCATAACTATGGCAGATAATTTTACAATGCAGAACTTTAGGAATTACTTTACTTCATATTGTAGAAGGGATTTTAGAAGAAGAAACTTATGACAGGACCAATATGTACCTTTATTTTGTAATAGCAATGGGTTTCATCATTAACATGATATTCTTAAAGAAATGGTTTGAGATTACAGCAAACAATAAGGAACTTGTACAAACTATAGGAGACTTAGGTACAAGGATTCGAAACATTGAAAATGATAGAATTCAAAGCATAGAAAATATAGAAAGAAAGGTTCAGAATATTGAAGATGGCGTTGGCAAGCTGACAGGTAGAATTTGTTTCATGTCAGATACTTCAATAACCAGAACAGAAACAATGCAATGCATTAACACACTAGCAGAAACAGCTCGTTCCTGGTCTGAGGAAGCTACTAATAAGTTTAAAAAAACTGGAACATCAGATAGAAAGACTAGATGATAGAATCTCTTCAATGCCAGAGGATAATGGCAAGCAAGCAGATAGAACATTGTTTCTGGAAGGCAGTTCACATGTCATTCAGATAATATATAAGGATGAGAAGATTAAAAACATGGAATCCTTTGTAGTTGGAGAAAGTAAGAAACTGACTGATGCAATGACTTCTCTAGAAAGTTATTTCATCCTAGAAGTTCAGACACTCAAAGAAACAATGGTGAATAGTTTTCAGGCTTTAGAAGAACTTCATTCTGATACATCAGAAGAAGAACTACAGGTAAGAGGGCATGAAAAAGACTTAAAAATTTCCACACCATTTAGGGTCAGGGGGATCTTTCCCTGTATCTGTTAATGAAAAACCAGCAACGAAAAAACACCCAAAATGTGTCGTTGCATATCAGTGGGAACCAATATGTATGAAAGATTTAAAAGGTATAAAGGAAGCAGTAGTCTCTTATGGCATGCACTCACCTTATGTGAAGCAATTAGTAGAATCATGGGCAAGGAATAACAAGGTAACTCCTAAGGATTGGGATCAATTGATATCAGCTGTCCTTGAAAACTCCTCTCAATTAGAATGGAGGTCTTTATGGAGAGAGGAAGCAAAAGCTCTTGAACTTTAGGGCTTAAAGAAAGGTTATAGAGCTCCCCAAGATAAAATTCTTGGTGAGGGTCTCTATGCTGACCCAGAAACCCAAGCTGCCTATGATGAACATATCTTGTCTCTATGCAGTACAGCAGCTTTGAATGCTTGGGATAAGGTTCATAAATTAGGAGAGATGATAGAACCCTATACCAAGATAAGGCAATGACCTAGAGAACGCTTTAGTGTCTTTCTAGAAAGATTATCTAGGGCAGTAGAATTAGAGATAGCAGACATAGATGCTAGGGGAATACTCATAGAATCTTTAGCTTATGAGAATTCGAATCCTCAATGCAAACAGGTGCTTTGTCCTTTAAAAATGCGATCAGCACCCTTGGATGAATGGGTGATATATACAGGCACCATTGAGTATAATGACAATAAGACTGAAGCATGGGTAGGAGAAGCTATATCTAAAGGTCACAGAAGACATCAAGATAACAGAGTTCCTTACTATGGTGACTTCGAAGCTTGGGTAGAAGAAGCCATCTCCAAAGGTTTGAAAAGATACCAACATGTCAGATGTTATAACTGTGGTAAGATAGGACATCTAAAAAGAAATTGTAGGCAAAGCTTCCCTATAAATAACACTCCCAGGAATGAATCAAACAGAAGGCCTCAGCCTCCTGGGTTATGTAGAAGGTGTGGCAAAGGCAGACACTGGACAAATGAGTGTAGATCGACAAGAGACAAGCAAGGAAACCCTTTACCATTGGGAAACTCCTTGGGGGGGACTCTCGAAGGCCCCCACATCACAGGTGGTTCGAACATTCCCAGTCACAGTAGAAGACAATGTCCCACAGGACAATTAGAAAATTCTGTGCAAATTATAAAAACTCATACTGCTCTGGATGACAAACTAGTGACGGAAGTTGAATCAAACATGACAGAAGGAAATAAAAAGCGTATATTTTGGCAAACCGCTATAAATAGTCATAGGCCTAGATTGATAGTTAAGATGAATAATAGACTGTTTGAAGGTCTCCTGGACACAGGGGTGGATGTAACTATCATATCTAATAAATGTTGACCTCGAAGATGGCCCCTGCATGAGGTAAATGTTCAATTCTTAGGGATTGGAACCCTGTCTCAGGTAAAACAAAGCACGAGATGGATTGACTGTATAGGACCAGAAGGACAGAAAGGAAGGTTGAGACCATATGTGGCTGATGTAGGGATAAATTTTTGGGGTCGTGATCTATTACAGCAATGGAATACACAGATTAACATTCCTCCAGTATTAGATAGGAACCATAAACGACCTCGTGATTGTGGAAAAAATAGTATGAAGTACTATACAAGACATATAACAAATATCCAGGCGGTACAAAAACAGAATACAAGTGCTGAACAAACAGAAGAACCAAAAGCCCTACCTTTAAAATGTCTAACAGAGGAACCTGACTGGGTAAGACAATGGCCTATGACCTCTGAGAAGTTAGAATCTTTAGAAAGCCTGGTTCAGGAACAGCTAAATGCTGGATATATTGAGGAATCAACCAGCCCTTGGAATTCTCCTGTATTTGTGATCAAAAAGAAATCTGGTAAATGGAGAATGCTTACACACTTGTGAGCCATCAATAAAGTTATCCAGCCAATGGGCTCTCTACAGCCTGGAATGCCCTTGCCTTCTGTGCTACCCAAATAATGGCCTATTATACTTATTGATTTAAAGGATTGCTTCTTCACTATACCTTTACAAGAGCAAGATAAAGAGAAATTTGCCTTCACGGTACCTAATTACAATAATTCTCAACCAGTTAAGAGATATCAATGGAATGTTTTGCCACAGGGAATGCTAAATAGCCCAGCCCTGTGCCAATATTTTGTACAAAATCCTTTATAAATAATTCGTAAACAGTTTCCACAATCCATAATCTATCATTACATGGATGATATATTGTTAGCTGACTCTAAAGGAGAAATATTAGAAAAAATGATTGAGAAAGTAAAGGAAGTTTTACCCCGCTGGGGATTACAAATTGCACCTGAAAAAAATACAAAAAGGAGAGTCTATCAACTAATTAGGATACAAAATAGGTCTACAAAAAATTAGACCACAAAAAGTACAGATCAGAAGAGATTGCTACCAGACTCTTAATGATCTTCAAAAATTACTCGGAGAGATTTCGCAACTGCAAGCCATTATTGGAGTAGAAGGGCATGATTTGAAAAACCTGAAAATGGCCCTAAAAGGAGACAAGGACTTGAATAGTCCAAGAATACTATCAGCTGAAGCTGAGAAGGAATTAGAATCGGTAGAAAAGAGGATACTAGATTCACATGTGGACCATGTGGATCCAAACCTAGACTGTCTTCTGGTTATATTACCATCTAGATTATATCCTTCAGGGATTTTGATGCAGAGAGAAGATATCATATTAGAGTGGATAGTCCTACCACATACACAGAATAAAAAACTAAAAACATATATAGAAAAGATCTCTGACTTGATTATAAAAGGTAAATTAAGAATTCGTCAGCTAATTGGAAGGGCCCCAGCAGAAATTATAGTACCTTTAACTAATGAGGAAATTTCCTCCTTATGGAAAGATAACGAATATTGGCAGAGAGCTTGCAGTTACTTTTTGGGAACAATTAGCAACAACTATCCCAAAACTGAGAGAATCCAATTCATAAAAAAAAAAAAAAAAGATTTGGATCCTTCCACCCATTGTAAAAAAAAACACCTATTTCTTGAGTTCATACATTCTACACTGATGCAAACAAATCAGGTAAGGCAGGATATAAATCAGGAAAAATTAGCAAAGTGGTCAAAGCCCTTACAATTCTATACAAAAGGAAGAATTGTATGCCATTCTCATGGTACTTATGGATTTTAAAGAACCCCTCAATATAGTTACTGACTCTCAATACGCAGAGAGAGTTGTTTTACACATTGAGACTGCATAATTTATTCCTGACGATACAGAATTAACTTCGTTGTTTATACAGTTACAAGATACTATCAGAAGGAGGACTCATCATATATATATATATATATATATATATATATATATATATATATATATCACACATTAGATCCCATACGGGTCTGCCAGGTCTTCTAGCACAAGGGAATGATGAAATTGATCGTTTATTGATAGGAAGTGTGCTAGAGGCCTCAGAGTTTCATAAGAAACACCACGTGAACAGCAAAGGTTTAAAAAAGGATTTTTCTATCACTTGGCAACAAACCAAGGAAATAGTAAGGAAATGCTCTACTTGCTCATTCTATAACCAAACTCCTTTACCACCAGGCAGTAACCCTAAAGGTATAAATAGGAATGAAATATGGAAAATAGATATGATTCATTTTGCAGAATTTGGAAAACTAAAATATGTACATCACACTATAGATACATTTTCAGGGTTTTAATGGGCTACTTCTCTGAGCTCTGAAAAGGCTGATTCTGTTATCACACACCTCTTAGAGGTAATGGCCATTATGGGCATACCTACACAAATAAAAACTGACAATGTTCCAGCATATGTCTCCAGCAAATTGAAACATTTTTTTGAGTATTACAAGATAAAGCACATAACTGGTATACCACACAATCCTACAGGACAAGCGGTGGTTGAGAGATCCAATCGTACTTTAAAAGAAATGCTACATAAACAGGCAGGAGGAACCAAAACACACAAACACAGATTACATAATGCTTTATTAACATTAAACTTTCTCAATGCTGATGAAAAAGGAAAAACAGCTGCAGAAAGACACTGGACAATAGAAAAAACTTCTGAACTAAATCAGCCAGTATACTTCAAGGATGTACTGTCCTCAGAATGGAAAGCAGGATATGTGTTACGTTGGGGTAGGGGTTTTGCATTTGTATCTACAGGAGAAGAAAAACTATGGATACCATCTAAGTTAATCGAGATCCAAGTTGAACAAGAGAAACAACTTAATGAAGAGTAATGACAAGTCATCCAACAAATTAGGTCCCATGAGGTGTGCAGAGGCCTCTCAAAGGTAGGGGAAATGTTCTGTTCTTGTTCTTAAAGGAAAATAGAGAAAACCTACCATCAAACAGCCAAAAAACACTGAACATGTAGGTGCCTACAGAAGAGAAGACAGCTCTTCAGAAACAATCACTTAAGGAAGCAGAATCTGATATATGGTAAAAAAAAAATTAAATTGTAGTAAACTATTTCTATACAGAAATCTATTTCTCTCTACTATCTAGTATTCCTGAAGTTCCAAGTTATGTAAACCAATGCTAGCTTTGGAGTTGGATTTGGCTTTCCTTCTCTAAATTCATGCATGTTGTTAAGATTAAATTCATGGTTTCTGCCTTAAATCAAGAAGCCAATTGGTGTAAGGCAGAAGAAAACAAAATCTGGGGACTAATTTCTTATATGCAATTTTCTCTCTGAAATCCTAATTTTCTCACATACTTTTAATGATTATTGTTTTCTTTCCCTAATGCATACCTTAAAACTTGAAACTTTTACGTTAATATTGATGTGTAACTTTTCCACAAGGAATAATAACGATTCCTAACAGCAGTCTTTGAACTCTCCGGAAAGAAGATGGGGCCCCACATCATCATTTCCACTTGATTCAACCTGATGCATCTGAACTACAAACATCACCCTAAAACCAGTTTGAGACTGTTTTTCTCGAGACAACTCATGACTAGCTAGCTGTAATGGTGCACATTTTTATTACACCCTGGCCAGAGTTTCAAATAGAACTACAGTCAACAATTTTCTGCCACACAGTGACTAGCTACATATGTCACAGCCAGTTCTGTTGAGAAATTTGGTTGCTACAAATTTTCTTCCTACAGGATCCATTGGAGCAATCATCGTCCCATTTCAGCAGGAAGTAACCTTAAGATAGCGATGCCCCCTTTCCCTACCCTTGGAATTTTGGGATAATAATCATCGTCTTTGGGTTGGTTTTAGTCATTTAGGGTTGGGTATGGAAGGTGATGCTTACACTCGGGTTTATCTTTTAGACAGGAACAGGGAATGTTTGGGAAAGGTATGGTTTAGATGGGATATAGGTAGATTAGCCTATTTTCTTGAGAATTTGAGTAAGAATGAGATAGTATTTTACAGCTTACAATGTTACGTATTCTTATGTAAAATTAAGTTTATATTTTGTTATATTGTGTTAAATCTTTCCACTTCAATGTTTTATGCACATTATTTTTTTACCATATTCTATGTATGTATACTTTTCTTGTATTCAAGACATTTTGTATATTGATACAATTTGGGATATTTATCATGCTGCCCTTTATAGTTCTACCTCTTGTCTTGACATTTCTACTCTACCTCTATTTTAAGGATTTCTTTGTATGTATATGTAAATAGTTATATTGTTTAAGTATTTGTTCCTGCTTTACTCAGGAAAGTTTTAATCAGTCATTTAGCTAAACTGCTGAGTACTACAGATTATCTTCACTCATGTTTCCTGTACCTATGAGATTAGTCAGATATAGATGCTTAATCTTCAAGCACTTCATAGACATGCAGAACATGGCATATAAATGTTTTAATATTAGTACTCCATTGACATGAGACACTGTTGCTCCTGACAGCACCGTGCACTTTCCAGAAAATATGTTGGACACTGTTGTTGCTCCTGCTGGAGTTCATTCTCACCTCAGCTAATGGCCTGTTGGGCAAAGAATTGCCCCCACCTTGACCACTGATTTGGACATGCAGTCCTATGTGCTTGCAGGAGACAAATATAGAAGACTGCTTGACCTTGCAAAGTCAGGGTAAAACAGCCATTCTACCTCCCTGCTGTTGTTGTGGTCTGTCAAGTTCTCTTGGCCTTAGCAAAAACTGGGTGTACCAACGATGCTGTGAGATCTAGGGTGACTGTTCAGGTGGCTTGCTGTTTCTCTCCTAGCTGCACCTTTTGGAAGTTGTCCATCTGCACTTCCTGTCTACTATAGTATTGTTATTTTCCTTCTCAGGTCTTTATAAGGTTGAAGATTAAACTATCACAACTATTATTCTCTCTTCCTAGTTAGATATATTAGGTACTAGACTTACGTTTTCCAGCTTAGGACAACTCTATTGTAAACTCCATTATGCATTCACCCTAGGACTAGATATGTAGGTCATTTTGTTCTCGCTTTTCCTTTTCAACTTAGAGCACACTTGTTATTCACTGTTTTGTATATAGTTTTGTATTAAGCCTAATCCTTTTATTTAGACTAAAATGGGAATTGTAGTGACATAGTCCTTCTTTGGCACTGACCACGCCCATTGGGGGGTGGAGCCATGGGTGGAAATGACCTGTGGAAGGAAGTCAGAGGGAGAGCCGGGAAAAGCTCTCTTGCTGTCGTGATTCTGACAGGAGAGGATCGGGTTGAATTTCCTGGTGTTCATCTGTCTAGGTTGTAAGTTATTTCTCCCTGAATAAACATCTATTCGGACTATTTTTTTATCCTGATCCTTATTTAACCATGATACAGGAGTTTCTCCTTTGACATGATTTGCAGCCAAACTACTACAGAGAGATTTAGGGATACAGAAAGAGAGAATTGTTACATGGCTTAACATTGTTTTTAGGTCAACTGCATTTGCTCTTTACCTGGTTGTCACAGGCACTTAAAATCAGGAAAGAGAAGCAGGATCCAGATGACAAACAAGATAGTATCTTTTTCCCCTCCTAGAAAGCTGGATGATGGCTCTAAGAATGAAGGAGTTTTATCCATGAAACGCAGAGCAAGTGCTTTGAAAATGCATAGTAATGAAAACAGTAGACTTCCTAGAAGGTTTAATATTTGGAGAGATATGAAACTAGGAAGTTTGTATTTGTGAGCAATATTGTTAGTCAACACATGTTCAGTAGCAGGTTAAAATCAAAAGAAAGCAAAAACTAACTGCATTATTCGAGGTTTTCTGCATGAACAAGGATGGTAGGATGAATCTCTCCATATATGTAATACATGGATTTAATATAATGTCTCATAGGCTGTGGTTCAGCCTATGGCTGCCTAACAATGGGCATCTGAAGATTGTAGCAGTTGTATAGTTCATCATGGTGCATGTCTCATCTGGTCATCATTATACTCTTAAAGTCCAAAGAAGAAAGCTCTAAAGCTAGTAAAGTAATAAACTTGGTAGCCATAGCTAGGGCAAGCAGCAACAGAAGGAGAGCCTCCTCCTTCAATACCCTTTATACATACAGAATACCACCAGATGGTACAAATCATATTAAGGTGTATCTGATTCTTCCTTATGTGTTTTGTTTTATTATTGTATTTAATTTTTGAATAGACAGCCTCCTTAGTTCTGATATTAAATATGTGCACTGCCACCAAGAAGTTAAAGATGGATCTCATCATCTAATTCCATATAAAGCTTCCCTGAGTGGCTTTGACAGTTCTGGAACACATTCTGCCTGTCTCTCCTGTCTGAAATCCTATATGGACAGCCATTCCAACTTGTCATGGGTACAGAGAGCTCAAATAACAACTGTTGTCCCTAAGATATTATTTTTCCTAACATAGGTTGTCTGGGCTTTTTTGGTGAATATCTCCTATCTAAAAGCAATATATTTGGGCACATAGAGGCTTATACACCCTTCAGGCAGGGAATATGTGCTAGTATGGGGTTCCTTAAGGCAGATAATATGTGCAGTTATGGAGTGTCTTTAGTATTAGGGGAAGCAATTCCTATTTGCTCTTTATACATATTAATAGAACACCTCTGCCATTGCCCCACCATTGGTTGACTAAAGTTTGACATATGAATTAAATGGAACATTCAGTATTTGTAGTGAGATAATTACCTTGTCCCTGCCTGCAGCATAGACCAC
The DNA here is from genome assembly GCF_943737965.1 of Phodopus roborovskii. Lineage (NCBI taxonomy): Eukaryota > Metazoa > Chordata > Mammalia > Rodentia > Cricetidae > Phodopus > Phodopus roborovskii. The sequence continues at coordinate 93,070 of NW_026125977.1, read as the reverse complement.
GCCCATTGGGGGTGGAGACAGTGCTGGATGTGACCCAGGGGAACTAATTTTGAGGAGGATACTGGGAGAGCTCTCTTGCCTGCAGCACAGGAACAGCTTCCTGGGACCAGGAAGTTATTGTAAGTTATTTTTCCCAGAATAAACATCTATTCAGCCTAATTTTTTTCTCCTGATCCTTACTGAACATCAATATCTGGTGTCAGAAGCAGAATTCGGATTTTTACCGAACCTGGTTTTCACCAAGGCAGCAGATGCTGCTCACTTCCCACACCATCCCAGAATGGGCAGGGTTCCTTGCCTAACCAGGTGGCCATACCACAGCTTGAGGGACATTTGCCTCTGCCCTACAACTTTACCCCCCACCTCAGCCCTGAGAAAGCTCGCACTGCTTCTCATCTTTTGCCAATTCCCCACTTTGCATTTGCAGCTGTGGCACACATGGCGCCTGTCCAGCTGGTGTGTTTCCTGCGGCCCAAACGTGCCAGTAAGAGGCAACACCTGTTAGTCCTGGGGTCCCGAAAATTTGCTCAAGGCTCCTTTCACTCATTCATTTAACAAAATTTTGCTTGCCTTAGTTTGTTAAGAGCTATTCTTCAGGTACCAACATCAGAAGGATTGTCTGCTGCCGGATGCTATTTGGTGGGAAACCTACAGGCATTACCACCACAAGCTGAGTTCAACAACTAAACCTGTCAAAATTGAAGGACAGCAGAATTACACCTAAGGTAAATGCAATATTCTTCGCAATTTAAGACAATAAAATGTATGGATCGATTGTTCCAAACCTAGGGTGGATAATCTTATGATGCAAGACTTTAGAAATTACTTTACTTCATAGGTAGAAGGTATTTTAACAGAAGAAAATCATGGCTTAACCAATATATGCATTATTTTGTAAAGGCAATGGGTATCAACCTGATGAGAAAAAGATTCAGAATATTAGAGATGCAAATAGAGAGCTGGCATCTAGAATACAAAACATGGAACATAAAAATGACCAACTAGAAAACAGAATTTGTTCTATGTCAAATGCTTCAATAACCAAAACAGAAACAGTGCACTGCATTAACATGCTGTCACAAACAGCTAATTCCTGATTGAAAGAAGCTGCTAATAAGGTTAAACAACTGGAACATCCGACGGATAGACTAGCAGAATCCGTTCCATGTCTGAGGATAATGGAAAGCTATCAGATAGAACATTGTTTCTGGAAGGCAGTTTACATGCCATTCAGATAATATCTAAGAATGAAAATATTAAAAATATGGAATCATTTGTAGTTGGAGAAAGCAAGAGACATACTGATTCAAAGAAGTCTCTAGAAACTTTTGTGGTTCAAGATGAGATACTCAAAGAAAGAATGCTGACTGGATTTTAGTCATTAGAAGACTGCTGACACTGAACCCTGCCAAGTCAGGGTAAGACAGCCTTTTTACCTCCTTGCTTTTGTTGTGGTCTGTCAGGTACTTTAGGCCTTAGCAAACCTGATTATACCAACCTTGAGGTGAGACCTTGACTATCCAGATAGCTGTTTCTGTCATTGCTTCACCTTTTGAAGTTGGCCACACACACTTCCTGCCTACCCTGGTATTGTTATTTTACTTCTCAGATCTTTGATGAGGTTCAATATTAATTTATCACAAGTATTATTCTCTCTTCCTAGTCAGATATATTTCTTAGTAGACTTGAGCTTTCCAGCTTTGGACAATACTATTGTAATCCCTGTTTTGACTTCATCCTAGTACTAGATAGTTAGGTCTTAAGTTTATATGTCCTCCATTTTCCTTTTCTTAGAGCACACTTGTTATTCACTGTTTTGTATATAGTTTTTGTATCAAGCCTAAATCTTTTCTTTAGACGAAAATGGGGATTTTGGTGAGATATTCACTTATTTTGCACCTGTGGCATGACTATTCCAATTGGGATGGAGCCATAGCAGGAGTAACCTGGGGGAGCTAAGATTGAAGAGGGGGCTCAAAGAGCTCTAATGCTTGCAGCACGTGGACAGGAGTACATCCGGAGGCATCCTTGGGACCAGGAACTGCTAGTATTCCTATTTCTATATTGCAAGTTATTTCTCCCTGAATAAACATCGATTCAGCCTATTTGTTTCTTCTTATCCATATTATGCATTAATAAAGGAGAGCTGGTGTACCCCACATAAGCAGAAAAATGAGCCAAGAGTTAAGAGTGCAGAGCGTGCAGAGACACTCAGGGAAAGTCATTACAGTAAGAAGGTACATTTAGGATTTAAATAAATAAATAAGATATTCACTTCAGCCATAAAACCTCTGAGTAAGAGTCATTGATAAGTGGAAAAATGAAAAATAGAAAAGGAGAGAGTTGTCTATGTTAAGGATGTCTGAGAAAATCAGAGGAAGAGAATAAAGGTAATGTAAAACAATATAGAGGTTGAAAGAAAATTCATAATAAGGTTGGAGGAAGATGTAAACTGCTGTGGGCTCTCATATCTACAAATATAAATTTAAATTTAGTAATATGCATTAAAATGTTGACCATACCAGCTTAATTGCTTAAAAGTTCCATTTATCTTTCTAAAGACAATTATATGTATTTGTTGTAAAGTTCTAGAGTTTGCCTCAAATATGGCAAGATCCGCCATTTGGGCCAAATATTGTTCTTGCCTGGACTGTTTGGATTTATGCTGTATGAACTGGACATGAAGGACCCACAGGAAAGTGACTGCTGATAAAAGATGGACATTGCTAGATGGTTGCTTCTTCATGGAATAGTCTGCTAGACAGTCTGAAGGATGTGGAGAAAAGGTTCTGACAAACTGCCAAAACAGGTAGGACATTTTTATATTTCTTGCTTTGCTGAGAAGTCTGCCAGACACAAATTATGTCCAATAGGCTGAAGATGGAACATTACAGAAGAACATCAGATCTGACCAGGCGAGTTGTCCCTTTCAATTCTAGAGTTTATATATTATGCTCCTGTGTTCTTTGAAGTAGTTGAAGACTGATAGTTAAGGTTATAGTATTCCTTTGTTTGGATTAAAGTTACATATAGGAATTTATACTTACAAATATAGGATAGATCATAGAATATTTCCTTTAAATCTTACAAATGTTAATGGACTGTATTATTGAAGCATTGCATCAGAAACTCTGGGTTACAGTTTTCCTTTCCACTCACCAGGACTTTTAAGTGCACAGGGAGGCTTTGCTCTTCTGCTCCTGCCCACACAGGAGAACTAATACAGTATTCTTGTTCCTCCCTGGATTCTTTGATCTCACATTTCACCTCATTCAAATAGACCAGCCCTCCAGATATGAGAGAGTGTCCATTTTGTTGTACTTTCCAATTGATTTTCTCACTGCTTTCAATTAGTCACTTAGTCTCTCCTGCTCTAAAAAGCTTACACCTTTGGAGGTGCCTACCTGCCTCCAATTCCTTTCCACAACTACTCTCTGGAATATACTCCCAGACACTTGTATGAAGCTCTACCTGTGTGATTCCTGTTATAAACCTAAATTTTATTACAAGAATAGATCTAAAACAATAATGGTTTCAAATTTTTATGGGTCTAATGCTAACAGCCCTCAGATCAAAATTTATCTCTCAGCTCTGGTCATTAAATTCAGTTGATGAGACAAACTGTAGTCGTTTTTATGTAGATGATATTAATATACTGCTTTTTGGCTAAAGCTTTAAAAATTCAAACTAGTTAAAATGATACAATTAGTAACACTAGAAATTACCATAAATTTAACAGTCACCCATGTCATAATGAGTTTAAAGACATAACGGTGCTTTATTTTTGATATTACAAAAAGACATTACAGGATGTGTAATTGTTTTTAAAAACAGATTTAAATGTTCAAATTTATAAGGTTACAGGATATTGGTGCTTTTGTTATATTTTTAATGTCTGTACTTAAATCAAAGGTCTAAAATTGAAGGTCATAGCCATAAGGTCTATATCCTAACCATAAGTTGAGATGCTCATTTTTTATGATACAAAAGGCAATGCATTTTTTTTGTTAAATTAGGCAAGCATAAGCTATTTAGGTAAATTGCATCAAATAGATGGTTCATGTTTCCCTAAAAGGATTTTCAAATTAAATTCAGTATTTTTAAAGGTAAACCTGACACTACAAAGTTCTAATTTTATAAAAAGCTATTTAATCTGTTATAAAATGTGAAGAAACACAAGTTAGTAGCCATCCTTATCGATTAACTCTTGGTTATAATCAAACTAAGTATTAATGATTAATAACAGGGATAAACCTCACTCTGTCACCTATACATGTTCTAAATAATTAAGGTTAAAACAAATAACTTAAACAAAGTTGTCTATTTAGATATACCTAGACAGACTTCTAATAGTACAGAGATCTGTAGAGTAAAGCATTTAAATGTTAACTGTAATAATATCAGACATAGAATCACAGATGCTAACAATGACCCTAGGACTCTAAAGGAGATTATGGGGCAGCATGGATTGTTATGACACTGACCAGGGTGGAAGATGCTCAAATACAATGTCTGTTGACAGGTTAAACCCAGCTTAGACTTTTTAGAGGCTGCAGGGAACTGAAAAATTGCTTGCACCAACTTGGCGTAGATAAAATAAGGTCAAGGTCAGAAATTTCCATGTCCACAGAGAAAAGACAAACAAACAACAACAAAAAACATAACTCTCTCATATTATTTAATTTGTGAAGAACTTCTGCCCTCAATGCCATAGAAAATTGGTTATGGCTAGGAGTATATCGACTGGTCCTTGTCTTTTTTTTTTTTTTTTTTTTAGTAGATTGGACAGGTAATTAAATATATCCTTCGATCTGAAAGTATTGTTGGCTTTGTCAACTTGTCAGTAATAGGCAGCCTTAATATGGCTCCTAAATAAGGATTTAAAAATATAAAGACATAAAAGTCATTTTTGATCATTAATTTATTAATTATGCATACACTTTTCAGCCTGCATATATGTCTCAAAGGCATAAGTACATGCCTGCTGTTTTACAGATACCCAATATCTACTTTTTCTACAATATGCATTTCAGCACAGATTGGTAATGATAATATATCTAAAACTTTTATGTCTTTTTATATAACACAGTTCATATAGGCTTCAGAGGAACAAATGTCATAAAGCTTGTATCCACTTCTTACAAGGCAAAAGGACTGCAGATAAGTAGAGCTATTCTGAGGATGGAATTTTCTCCCTGGTCTAGCTGTCCTTCTTGATCACTAAAGGTAAGGAACAAAGAGTTCCAATTAAATATATACGTTTTAACTTCTGTTCCCACTTTGAACATGTCTCAGGCGAATTGTGCTTCTGGCAGATGAGAATCAGTTGCTCACTAAAGCCTGCTCCTCAATATTGCTCTCCCTGGACTTATGGTGAACCAGTACAGCCGATGTGAATCTTCAACAGGGTTTAAAAACGAATGCCTCTGATAAATGTTCAATTTCCTGCATCCCCCTTCCTTTTTTTGGTATTGTCTAGCATTTTAGCGTACTTGTAGCTCAGAAAACACTGCAAAAGTAAGCAGGAAGTAATAGAGGGATATCCATGACACAATAGTGTTTTGATTTTCAAATAGCTGTCACCTGGAGTTCTATAGCCTATAAAGCCTCCTTGACCAGCTTGTTACTATTATGCTTACTGATTTCCTCAGCCTCCAAGAAAGTGATTCCTGACTGAAAACGCAAAAGGGCTTTATTGCTAAAAATCAAACCAGCTGGGACCTCACTCTATCGGAAAACTAAGGTAGTGGCCTAAAATAGTGAAGGGGTTTTAACAGGATAAACAGACAGGGAGGCTTGAGACCATTTGTCTCAGTTCACAAGGATTCCAAAATACAGGCAGTACATAGAGTATAAATTTAATTTACAAGGTCATCATGGATCTAAGTTAATAGTGTCTGTCATTTGTGTATGCAAGATTGATGAGCACACATGAAAGGTAGGAGGATTTTCTTTGTTTTTACTTCTCCTGAGAACAGGATGTGGGCTCTGTACTCTGTAGTCAGGCATTTATCTACTGGCAGAAATTCTTGTTCTTTTTATTTTTTCATTCTCGCAATAAGCCCTAATTTTATACCTTTTGGTTATTAATTTTTCCACCATATTCCCTCTTTGCTATGGACATTAGAGGCCAATTTTTTTTGGCCTCCAATAGGTAAAAGACTTCTGGTGTTTTTTGGCGTAAGCATTAGTCATCTTGTCCCCTATATATATATATATAGGATATATATATATATATATATATATATATATATATATATATATAAGTTTATATCTATAGATCTGAAGCAACCTGTCCACAAAGGCTTTGTTCCATACAATTACCAGCTCTCCCATGCAAATACCTGGTTTTTGACAAGGTTCTCTGTTTTATTGTCAATACACCAGGCCATTAGGAAAAGCTTTCAAGGCCTAGTCCCCAGGCTGTTACTATCTCTTCTAAGAATGTTTCTCATCCCTGTGTGAGGACCTAAGTGAAAGCTTTGCTTTATCAGGAAATTCATACATCATTGGTTTACTTTTTAAAATCTGGTGTCCTATTGCCACTCTGCTAGAACTATGTTTTTCTGGAAAAGAAAACTGCAACTATATGATATAATAAATTTTAAGGTTGCTTGTGACCCTGTAATAGCATTCTGTGCAGCTTGTTATGGGGCAGGTCTATGATAAGGGTAAGGGACTAGCTACTGTTGTAAAACAGGAGTTGCTTCTTTGCAATGGTTTGGAGTCAAAGGTCTGTAAAATCATGGTGAACAAATATGTATCTAGGATTCAAAATTCAAAAAGGACTGGTCAGCATACACTTATCTTTGTGTGTTTTAGAGGCAGTACTACCTCAGTTAAATTCTACTTTATGAGGCATAATATCTTCAAAGCATTTGTAAATCCTTTGTGTTACAAATTCTTCTCCTGTAAATCACTGCTCAATAGTGAAGTGCTACCCTTACTTGAGATGCCTTTTACAATCTGCAGAAAATTTACAATAAATGGATCTTACACATAAAATTAAAATGCAAATTGCTGAACTTCTAAAAGGTACTTATCTAAAAGGCCTCTGGAAGTTTGTTGCCATTATTTCAGTGGGTGCACCTGAAGTATGTAGAAGTTGACTTAAAAAAGGGTTTCTATACACACCTCCCTGCTCCCAGTGCTCAAAGCAGATACAGCCCACAGAATAGTTATTTGGAGGACTGCATGAGAACTCAGGGGACAGGTAGTCTGGCTATAGTTTCCCAGCCAGATACAGGGAATACCCACCACACTGGTTCCATCACCTCACCATCTCCCACTACCCATGAGGACAGCAGCCCCTCACTCACCATGCTGTTGTTTTCCAGTTTTCCTTTCCTCAATGCACAGCACACAAAATTACTGGCTCCAGTTTCTCTTCAAATCCAGACCAAAAGGGCCCTGAACTTTTTTTGACAGGCAGGTCACAAAGGGGCCTGATTGGCTAGTAAGGCCTGAGTGATAAAAGCCCCTCCCAGGTGGTTGCAGAGTGCTTAAGGACAAAGTGCAATGGTTACTGTTTGCCTTCTACCCCAGACAAAGTCTTTTCTACATCAGCAGTGATGTGCATTTTTATAGCAATTGTCCTATAGCTGACCCGTGTTATCTCTCTGTAGTATACAGGCATTTTCCTTTCTTCCTCCTAGACACAGTGTGGCTAGCTAACTATACTTACTTAAATGGATTGAGTGATTCTAGGTGAACAAGTTGGAAGGGAGCTCCAAATATTCATTAACTACCACACAGAGATTTGGGGATACAAAAAAAGTGTTATTTGTTATTTGGTTTAACACTGAGTTTAGTTGAACTAAATTTACTTTTTACCTGTTTGTCACAGGAAGTTGAGACAATCAGAACAGAAAAGCAGGGACCAGATCTCAAAAAAAGATAAATGATCTTTCTCGTAAGAGAATGCCAGATGATGGATCCATAGATGTAGAATTTTATCCCTGAAACTCAGAGCAAACACTTGGCAAAGACATAATAATGAGAAAAGTAGTCTTAAAAGAAAATTGAATATGTACAGAAGAATTGAACTAGGAAGTATGTATTTGTGAGCACTATTGTTAGCCAATACATCTTCAGTGAGCAGATAAAACAAAACAAAACAAAACAAAAACCAACTGCATTAATCAAGGTTCTCTGCATGAAAATGAATGTAGGATGAATCTCACCATATGTGTAGAAAGTGTATTTATTAGGATGTCTCATAAGCTGTGATGTAGTTAGTCCAACAAAGGTTAACTACCAATGGGAATCTGAAGAGTACAGCAGTTTTTTACTTTATCAGGATGGATGTCTCAGCTGGTCATTATACATCAAAATTCCAAAATGTAGGCTCTAATGGTAGTAAAATAATTAACTTGTACCCAAAGCTAGGGTAAGCAGCCAAAGAGGGAAAGCTTCCTCCTTCAATACCATGTATACATGTAGGCTACCACCAGAATGTTGATCTGATTTTTCCTTTATGTGTTTTGTTTTCAAAACAGGGTTTATCTGTGCAGGACTTAAACTCGTTCTGTGGATTTGGATGGCCTCAACCTAAGCAAAATCAGGCAGCCTCCTGTGTCCTGGGATTAAACATTTGCACTGCCACCAAGCAGTTAAAGGTAGATCTCATCATCTGTTTGCATACAAGGCTTCTGTATGGCATTGGCAGCCCTGGAATATATTCTGCCAGTCTGATGTTTCTCATCCCCTAAATGGGAATCCGTTCCAACTTGTCATGAGTTCAAAGTGCTCCAATAACTCCTATTATCCTTAAGATATTATCTTTCCTGATACAGGTCACCTGTGACTTAATGATGAATGTCTCCTCCCTAAATAGCAATGATTTGTGAGTAGACAGATTAACCACCCTGAGGGAATAAGTGCAGCAATGGGGTGCCTGAAGGCACATAGTATGTGCAATTATGGATTGCCTTTAGCATTAGTGGAAGCAATTTCTGTTTTCCCTTTATACATATTAATGAAAGTCCCCTTCCATTGCCGCACCTTTGTTTGACTACTTAAGTTTGGTGTATGAATAAAATGGAGCTTTCAGTATTGACTGAATCTGCCTGCCTGACATTATATTATGCCTCTGTCTTCCTTTCATCAATGTTAGCTAGTCTTCCACGTGTCCACATTCACGGACTAAGAAATGGATGTGGGACTGAGCTGTTGTTTCTGATTACAGTCCTACAATCTCCTTGATATTTGTGTGGAGATAATAAGTGAACTTTGTGGGGTCCACTTTTGGCCTACCACCAGGGCAAATGTAGACTCATAAATTTCTCATTTTCCAGGGAGTCACATTGTAGAAAAAGTATTGATTCTTTCAAATGAAAATGTCTTTATGAAAAAAACTTTGACTTCTTATATGACCACATTATAGCAGAAACGGGAACCGAGTATATGGGAGTATTTTAGAGATGGGAAAAATTCCATATTTACCTTGTTATTTGTTTTGTATTCTGAGTCTATTAAGACCCTTGGTATAGATTATTTACTGTTTTCTTTTTTCATAAGTACTCAAACTGAATAAATATGTTTTAAATGTTCATTGATCTTACTTTTGTATTTTTTCTCTTCTGTTTAAGTATAGTATTACTGTGACATCCTGTCTTAAATAGAACTCACATTATAGATTATTCCTAGGACATGAGAGATATCTGTCCACCTTGAATCCAGAGTGCTGGCATTGTAGTGTGGCTTGTCATTAGAGTAGTTCATTAGCTTGGCTCACTTATGATGAATGACTGAGCCTGGTTGTTAGTGTAGCCAGACAACAGGCTCTGGTCCTAACTTCAGTAACAGAAGATGATATCCATTAAGTCCATGTTTTCTGCCTCAAAGTCCATTGTCTTCCAAATATGGGAAATATTATTTTTTCTCATCATTTAGTGTGTTAAAACTCACCAAATGCCTTGGAAGGGTTCTATATATTACTGCTAATTGTGACAGCCAGGTTCACAGAGATAAGAGGTTTTTTTATACAGTTAAGTGTAATTCTTCATGTTATTCATCCCACCATTCTAATGTCTCACTAAGCAATCTTGAAGCCATAAAGCCAGCCATAGTGGCAGATGCCTTTAGTAATGTTTCTTAGAGAGTGGAGGTAGGAATTATAGGATTTCACAGTCACCCAAGATGAAAGTGTTCCCTGGGGTATGGTTTTCATATCATAGTCAAACTTAGTCTGTGACTGCTTGAGGACAGTGTCCATAAACTTTCCCAAAGCTCTGGATCTTCAGGGCCATGGCACCAGCAAATATTAGCTAAGCTTTTCACCCCACCTTATTTCCTATTCTTACTTTTAATGAATTCTGCTAAAATAGAATCAAAGTTATTTTACAAATCCATATCTGTTCCCTCTCCCTCTCATGTATGCACCAATCCAAAAGTCATTTGGGGCAGGGACAAGGCCCAACCCCATGTGTCTAGACTGAGTGAGTATCTGTCCATAGGGAATGGGCTCCTGAAGTCTTTCATACATCAGGGATACATCCTGATTCCACTGCCAGAGGTCCCTTACACTTACTAGGCCTTCTAAATGAGATGCACTTTTAAGGGTGTTAAGTCAGTCATATTATGGTTTCCCCACTATCAGACTGGGGTTCATGAGCTCCACATTATTTTACTTAGGTGAGTCTGAGGGTATCTCCAACCTGGTCTTGACCCCTGTACTTATCACACCTCCCTCTCTTCAACTGGATTCCAGGAGTTCCACTTTGTGCTTAGCTGAGTATGATTGCTTCTGTTTCAGTCTACTACTAGATGAAGGCTCTAGAATGTCCTATAAGGTATATATCAATCTCATTATAGGGAAGGGCATTTAAGGTAGCCTCTGCACTATTGCTTATATTCTTGTTTGGGGTCATCCTTGTAGATCTCTGGACATTTTCCTAGTGCCAGATTTCTCTTACCACCTATTATATCTCCATCTACTATGGTATCTCTTTTGTTGCTCTCCTCTGTTGTTTCCAAAACTCAGTCTTCTTCGTGCCTCTTGTTCTCCTCTCCGATTCACTTTCTCCTAACTCTCCCTCTCCTCACTCAATGCTCCGAATTTTCTCAGGAGACCTTGTCCCTTTCCACTACTCTGGGGACAAAATGGCAGGCCTTTCAAGGGTGAAGTCTGAAGTGAGGTGAATCCAGGGGAGTGCCCCTCCCCCCTTGACACCCTGAGGGCAGTGCTTGGACAGTGCTACCAAACACTGCCAGGACTCGAACCATCTTCTCTCCAACTGCAGCTCAATGTTTGGGCTGAAGCTTTACACAACCTGCTTTGTGCATCTCTCAAGGAACAGGTGCTGAGGATCTACAGGATGGCGCCTAATGGAAATCTTGTAAACCACACCTCCTGCTAAAAGCGATCCCACCAACTCCTGAATCCTTCCTCACCATATCACCCCTGGCAAGAAGGAAGAAGCCATACTTAAACCAATATCTGCATACCCAGGGAGGCTGGGTTGTTGCATGGGAACCCTAATGGCTTCTTTATCTATACAATGTATTTAGAATGTTTTGTAGTCCTGATCCAAACCTGCCCTCAAGTTCTGTGTCTTTTCTGTTCATTTATTCCTGTAACGCAGGCTTCGGTAGCCAATCAGAGCTTCAAGCATAGCCACCAATCATAGGGGAGGCTTCTTCCCCAGCCTTTGGTACAGAGTATGAAACCAGAAGGTGGAGAAGCTTGGGTTGACATCTCTCTTGCACCCATTATCTCTTTTTCCTCTCCCTCTCTCCTCATGCTGTCTTTCTTTCTCTCTGTGTCTTTGCCTGTCTCTCTGACTGTTTCTCTCTCTTTCTTGGGTTGCAGATTATATCAGAAGGGCTGATCAGTTTGTCATTTTTCTTGGGTTTAGGTAACTTAGGAAGAACCATGCTCCACAAAAAAAAAAAAAAAAACAAACAAAAAAAAAAAAACATTTTGATTATTGAAATTAAAGAAATGTATGATGGCTAAAATCTTCACCAAATTGTTTGCATGATTTTGATTTCCTCTTTCATGAGCTCTCCCTTATCACTTCATATTAAGATGATAGAGAAAAGATGGAGACAGGGTTACAGATATGAACGAGAAAAATTAAGGAACGTTCATTGCCAGGACCTATGTCAGGATTTTGACAAAATTCTGTAGTTCCTGCTACAAGAATAAGTCAAAAGGCTAACATTCTTGGGGACAAATGTGAGCAAACACAAATCCATGCACTGGCACTACATAATTGAAATTAAATCCAATCTTTAACCAAACATATTTTACCCTGTGAATACACAATATTGTGACCACTCATTCCTGTAATCCAGGTATTTAGGTGTTTAAAGTCTTAACAGTTTCCTCCAATATGAATTGCTTTATGTAATAAAAGCAAATATGTAGAATTGGAATTAGAGAAATCAATCTTCTCAACGAAGCGTATTATGTTGTTAAAGTAATGAGTGAAAGGGCCCCAAATGCAGGGCCTCTGCTAAAGAGGCGTCAGCTGGAGATTGCCAGGTCCCAGATAGATCTACCTATCAGTTCAGAAATAGCCAGAGTGTAAGCCCAGTATTTGTAGTCCATTGCCAGGCCTTGGCTATTGTCCTCTACTGGATTTTAGGGCCCTGCCTGAGAATCGCCTGTCTCCATGGGAACACTATGAGTTCCTGCAGGGTGTAACCTTGACCACAATTGTAGGGCCTCTGCCAAAGAAGCCTCAGCTGGAGTGTGCCAGACCCAGGCTAGATCTGCCAATCAGCTTAATGAACATCCTGGGTCCCAGCCTTCAAAATCTTTGACATGCCTTGCCAGCCTTCTCCTGGAATCTGAACCCTACCTGTGGAGAGACCTCCTAGAGAGCTTGGACCACCCAGAGATACAGACATAAAACTTGTGACTCACCAAAACACACTGGGGAAGAAGCTATGGGAAGATGGCAATACAATAAAACACCTAACAACAGAATGACAAGAATAATAGCACCAGAATCTATGGAGTCTACCCAAAATAGACTGAAAAACAACAAAGCAGATGAAGTAGAAGAGAATGAATTAAAAATTATATATATATATATATATATATATATATATATATATATATATATGCCTTTTTTCCCAGGAACTCAAATTTCCTCAAACATGCTATGGTAGCTAGTGAGTGTGGAAAGTGAAAAGAGCTGTGATCATGTATTGCTGAAAGATGATTCCGTTGACCTATTTCCACTGTTTTCTAAACTGTGTGTGACACGTAAAGACAGAATAGAATGTGGAATGCAATATTCATAAATTCCATAAGCAAACTTTTAGTTTTTCCCTTGGATATTCCCAACACATACCAAAAGAAACCTTGTCATTCATATTGAACACTGATATGTTTCCTTTTGGTTTGTTTGTTTTGTTTTGTTTCCTTTGGTTTTTCTTTTGGTTTTCAAGGCAGGGTGTCCCTTCATGTTTGGGACCTACCCTAGAACTCTCTTTGAAAATCATACTGGCCTCACACTCACATGGAGCTTATTGCCTCTCCCTCTCAAGTGCTTGAATAAAAGTTGTGTGCCACCACAGCCCATTGTGGACACAGAGATTACACTCACCCAAGGGAACTTACACTCAGGGTGGATAAGAGGAAAAGGGCCATTGCTCAGGTCAGCACAGGGCACCTGTTCCCTTCCGTCCCTGCAGAAATGACAGCTAGGCAGATCTGATCCTCCTTCTCTGAAGCTTACACACTGACCATGCTATGGGGCTGTGGATTTCATTTCATCTTCTCCACAAAAGTCAGCAATTTGGTTTCATTATCACATCAGTACTTTATCAAGATTATTGATTGTTCTTGTCTATGGACATGAAGAAATGTCCAGTCAGATATTATGTAAACCATCTACACTTGATTATAGTCTCCACACTGATATTTATACCAAAGGAAAGCAAGAAATTGCACATGTTCCTTCCTTCTCCCACCTCTTTCTGCACTGTGCCTACACCATTTCCAAAGTTCTTAAATGAACTCAATTGTTACATATTCCTGTGGTCATTTGCCAGGGGAATTGGAAAACAGTCAATAAGTAACCTTTATTACCTTCTTAATGAACACTCAAAGCCTTTTCCTAAAGGAATTGTAGGAGGTTCTTCCTAGCACTAAGTAGCAAAGGCAGGAGTAGCTGTGATCAATGCAAATCTCAATGACATCACACTATCAGCTATACCCAGCTCAACATAACTTCAAAATTTTATCAAACAAATCTGGTCTGTCTTCATTCACATGACAGGATTCAATACACCCTGAGTATTTAAATTAGAAAACCACTGAATCTATGTTAGGATTTTTATTGCTGTGTATAAGTTCTAAGACCACCACAACACTTTTTGTTATTGTTTTTCAAGAGTGGGTTTCTCTGTGACTTTTAAGGTGGTCTTGGAACTAACTCTTGTAGAACAGCCTGATCCCTAACTCACAGAGATCAACCTGTCTCTCTGCCTCCTCGGTAAAACTCTCCCAGTCAGAGATTCCAACACTAGTCTTGCCAGTGACAATCAAGGATGAAATATTCATCACTCTACTTGCAAGAAAGAGATCCCCCACAAATTTTATAAAGAAAACACTTAATTGGATTGGCTCATGGTTTCAGAAATTGAGTCCATTTTCATCAAAGCAGGGAGCATGATTTGAAGAAGAATATGGTGCTGGCTACTTCTTTATATACAGGCCTCAGTAAGACATCTTATATACTTGCCCATGTCCAAAGAACAGGAAACCCCAAAACCCATGACCAGTGATATTCTTCTTTTCAAAATGCCAAAGTCATTGCAACAAAGCTCCTCCTTCTACTACTGCCATTCCCTATGAGATTATAGGTGCAATCACATTCAAACCATCACAATGCAACAATCATGGCCATTTTTTATGATGGTTACAGCAACTGACATCCACCCTGTTTCTTCTTGCAGTGCATGCAATAAACTATTCTTTCTATTCTGGTCTGAAGGCAGCATCCATGCTCCACATGCAAATCTTTTTGCTCTAAGTGCAATGGACAGTCAACTTCATGACTCATATGGACAATTTTAAAACACAGGGGTCATACTTTTTTATCTTGTTGTCATTGAGATCATTTGTGATGTAGAGGTGGATTATATTTTAAATCAATGTGCAGTGTTACAGGTTAACAAGTTCCATTTATTAAATGTCTCCTTAAAAGTAATTAGTATCCTCAAATTAGGTGTTTAAGATGCTTGGTCCAAAAAAAAAATCCTTCTCCCTTCTGAGGATAAACAGTTACTTAATTTAGTGAGGTGTGTAAGATGAAAGAATACATTGGCCTGGAAAGCAACATACTGGGACGAAAGAAACCATTGTCAATGAGAAAGCATTTGGGAGTAAAGCAGTTCTAGACTTTGCCTTTCCAGTGAGAAATAAATCCATAGACTAAACAGGTTAAAAGAAAAGAAAAGAAAGAAAAAAAAATCTCTGTAATGATAACATGCAAAACTCCATAGATTAAGGAGGTTAAAAAAAAAAAGAAAAGAAAAAACTCTCTGTAATGATAGCATGCAACCATCTCTCACTAATGTTCAAAGAGGAGAAAGCCTACAGTAGATAATTTTTTGAGACAGGGTTTCTCAGTTGCCCTGTGCTGTAGCCTTAGTCATAGTGGGGCTAGCTCTATAGCACACACTAGTCTCAAACACACAGAAATCTGGCTGCATGTGCCCTCTGAGGGTTGGGATTAAAGGCATTCATCATCACTGTCTGGATCCTAAAAACATATTTTGCATTCCACAATTGCTGCCACTTTTAAGTTCTTCCAGGGTCAGGTGCCAGCTGACAATTTGAAGAATTTAAATAGGGTCAGGAAACTGCAAGCCAGGCCAGTAAGTCCATGAAAGACATCAACAGAAAAGATAGTACCATACCATAATGATTTCATAGTACCCCAGGGACATGCTACAGCAGGTCACACTTTAATGACAGGGTCTGACACAGATGTGCCAGAAAATGAGGAAAATAGGAAAGACAGAAAAAAGAAATGATAAAGCCTGGGACAGAGAGGTCTGGCTTAACTTATATATCTTATACTATGTAAACTTCATATGAAGAATTGCCTCCTCTTTACTACTTCCAGGAGGAAATGGAAGGAAATGGGAGAACACTAGAAAGTCAGCAGGAGTAAGAGTTGTGTTCTCAGGATCTGAAATAACATCTACGCAAAGGCCCTGGCTCTAGACAATTGCATTCCCTCATAAGCATCTTCCTTGTTTCACATGAGGATCTCTATTTTATTCTGCATATCTCAGGGTATGATGGCAAAGTCCTAAGGCAAAGCCTCCAGGCTGTTACTGTTTCTGCCAATCAAGTTTCTAGTTTTGAGACGGAGCATTGTACCATCTCTATGATTGAGGACCTAAACTGAAAATCTTGCTTGCTCAGTCCAACCCTCAAAACAAAAGGGTTTTCCCTTTCAAATGGTCATCACTTGGGTTCATCTTGCCAATCTGGGAGGGATATTTTCTCTAGAAAACTGGCCCTTTCTGGAA
Organism: Phodopus roborovskii; assembly: GCF_943737965.1. NCBI lineage: Eukaryota > Metazoa > Chordata > Mammalia > Rodentia > Cricetidae > Phodopus > Phodopus roborovskii. Next base: position 76,567 of record NW_026125977.1, on the reverse strand, counting down.
CACCAAGCCCTGATGTTCACTGTGATCTATCAATGTCCCCTGAACAGCTTGTAAAAGTCTTGGTTTGTCAAAAGGAGATGGGACTGGTGTCTCTTTGCAAATCAGGAGGATCTCATTTGTCATGGTTTGCAGCTAAATGTTCTGGACAATCCTAGATATCAAATGTATATTTTAGCATCCTAATCTTTAACATGCCTTATTAGTACACTACTCATCTTTGCGTAATTTTATACGCAGCACTCCCTGAGCTATATCAGCTTTTGTGGGTCTTAGTATCGCTACAAATTGGTAAGTCTTTTATTTGAACAATTCTACTTTTCCACATCACACTTTATTAGTGGAGTGCAATTAAACATAAGAATGCCATTGCATGGACATGTTCAGTGTCCCAAGCCTATAATATCACTCTCAGGAGTCAGAGGTAAGTACATCTCTATGAGTTTGGGACTAGCCTGCTATACAGAGCAACGTTCATGTCATGTTCAAATGCTATACTAAGAAAAAAGTTTGTTGCCTTCCTGCAACCAGGATGTATCCCTGGAGCATGAAAGGACTTTGGGAGCACATTTCAAATGGAATGATACTCCCTTAGCCTAGAGGCAGGAGGGAGGGCATAGTTCCTACTTCAAATGACTTGAGAGATTTTTTTACTCTTCCTGGGAGGCATCACCCTCCCTGTGGAGGGGGGACAGGAATAGGATGGGAGCCAAATTGCATGACATGGGAGAGAGGGACTGGGAACTGTGATCAATATGTAAAATAAAAAATGAAAATATGTAAAAATAAAAGAAAAAAGCTATATCAAAAAACCAAAAATAAATAAATATAAGTATGTACAGAAATAAAGAAAATGTCTTTTACAGGACACACACAAATAACTAAACATGAATCTTGTACCTAAGCATTAAATGTTTACTGCAGAAGTTGTAGAAGACCCTGGAGAAATTAGCCCTTCTCCTAGTTTTGCTACTTGCCTTCCTGTGCACCAAAAGAACTCTGGTGATGACTACCAATGTCTTTCTACACAAAGCTCTCTGATGGAAATAAAATGCTTTCCACTGTGTGAAGTATTCATACTCAAGCACCCAGGCCTGGGGAGTTGCTAGGACCATAGGGTACCTCACAGATCACCGATTGTTGCCAGAGTTTCCCACCAAACCACATGGAGGGCCTGCCACACCAACTCCCAGGGCTCCCCATCCTATCCTCCCCATCTTAGGATAGCATCCCCTCACTCACCATGTTGTGGCTTCTGTGCTCATCCTTGGTCCACTCACAATTTACTATAGTAGCACTCCCAGAACAGAAATCAATACACTGGCAGTTGTTCTGCTTAAAACGAAGCCAGAAGCAAGAGTAAAAGCCTACAGTGTGTTTACTGGAAGTGTCCTGCAATGCCTGTGACTGGCAGGTTGGCCTGGTTTTGCTGACTAAGAAGAGCACTTCCGCAAGGGATAGAGTGTGCTTAAAGACACATCACAGGGTTCCTTGGCTCTGGCTTCTACTCAAGACCAAGATGTTGTAGACACCTGTAGAGACAAAAATCTCACTGTCACTCCCCCCTGTCTAAAATAGACAACCCCATTGTCTTCCAACAGTGGGTGAGATCATCATCTCCCTCTCCCACTCAATGTGCAGATGTTGCATATACAATTACACAATGCAGACTAGAATGATTATCTTATTCAACAGAGGAAAGGGGGCCCAGAATATTAAAAACTTTAGAGAGATTTTAGGGCATATGGCAAGGAAATAGTTTGTTCTGTGGCTTCTTGCTAAGATCAGGAGAACTAGGTGTACATTTTATCTAGTAGCCACAGACACTTCAGAAAAATAGGAAAGAAGGTAAGGAGCCATATCACAAAGAAATTGATATATCTTTCTCCTGTTAGATGCTTGGGTGATAGCTCTAATGCATTTGGGAGTTTTATTCCTGAAATTCTTGAGAAATGAAATAATAATAAAAAGTGTTGTGTTCATGGTAATTTGAATAATCTGAGAGAACTGGTCTGGGGAGATTACTTCTACAAGCATTGTGATGACCCGACACAGCTTCCTCAGTGTACAGGTGAGAAAAATCACTGCATTATTCAATGTTCTCTTCTTGAACAGGATTGTATTGAGGTTTATAAATAAGTGGAGTCATCATCCAGCCTTTAGATTGGAGAAAGACTTATTTTCTTGTTTGAGATCTGGTTCCTGTTTTCTTTTCTGTTGTTTTTCTGGGGTTTTTTTTTTTCCTACTTGTCTGAAGCCCCAGTGCAAACCATGAAATAAGTGGTTTCAGTTCATTTGACCTCAGTGGGAGACTACAGAACATATATCTCCTTTTCTGTGCCGAAATCTCTCGCTAGTAGTCAGGAAAGGGAATAATCACATCATCTGATTATGTAGTGGCCTGTGCAAGCTAGCTGGCCATCTTTTTTTCAGGAGAAAGGAGTGAGTGCAAGAAGAGAACAGTGTTTGCTATTGGAGTCAAGGTCAGTGCGATATAAATGCATATGTCTGCTGACCTAGAAAAGGTTTTTGTCTGGGTTGGAAAGCCAGCTCAGGAATCATTGTGCTGTGTCTTTAAGGACAATGCATTCCTATAGGAGGTGCTCTTGTCACTCAGTCATCACTAGGTATTGAGACCCTCCTCATGACTTGTCAATCATAAAAGGTACAGCGACCATCATAATGCCAGATTAAGGATTTTCTCTGAGGGAGAACTGGCACCTTCTTTTCTGTGCTGTTCTTGGATTGCTGCTACAGGAAGTTTATTGGAGAGCTTGGGAGAGTTCAGTAATCCCACCATGGTGAGTTAGGTTCTGCTGTCCCCATGATGGAGGAGTACATTGTATAGTATATGAGCCATGTGGTGGGTCCTGCCAACATCTGAGTGGGAACATGAAGAGTGTTTTTTTCTTCCTGCGGGTTTTCATGAGATACATGAAACTCCCTGGAATCAATGATAGGACTCTGACTAAAACTTTTTGGTTGAATCTCTTCAGAGAATTGGGAGCAGGGAGCCCTGTGTAGAAACATCCTTTTAATGGAATTCAATGAGCTTTTTCTGCATCCTTGGAAAGAGTGCAGTGCTTGGAGACATTTAAAATTTATATTTTACTTTATGTGAAGTGATGGAAAAATTAAAATTTAGGGCTTATGGCAAGAAGGGAAACTATAAAGAACAAGAATATCTAGTAGATAACTTCCTGACTTCAGAGTATAGAGCCCACATGCTAGCTATTTTCAGGAGATAAAGTAAAAAAACAAAACAAAACAAAACAAAAATCCTTGCAGGTGTGCTAATCAATCATGATGACGTTGCAATCAACTTTGTACTCTATGAAATGCTGTAACCTTGAAAACCCTATGAACTGAGAGTAGAAGTCTCAAGCCTCCCTTTCACTTTACTTGCTAGGTGTCTTAGTCTTCCAATAGAGTTAAGTCCTATCATGTTAGGTTCTTCCCAATTAAAAACTTTTGCTTTTGCATTTGGAAATAACTTCATTGAATGTTGAGGAAACTAAGGAGGTACAAAGTTTGTGGGCTTATGCCGGATTTCCCCCAGCCACCCAGGACACTTACCCTGAAAGATTTCTACTAGTCCTCTTGAATGTTTGTCTGTCCGTCTGAACTTTTTTTTTCTGGCTCAGTAGTGGGTATCTCAATATGTACACAGGTCAATAGCACCTCAGTGGATGCACTGAAGGGATCACACCTGGAGAATTTTGTGTACACCTCAAATTCTTATCTAGGCATAGATACATCAGAGGGTTTCACCAACCAGCTATCTGAGTGTGAAGACTTGGTCAAGGACTGAGTCATCCTAATGGAGCGGCCACCTCCCATATGTAAAATGTTTGACATTACAGACCCTCCTGTGGAAATGGGAGTCAGTTCATCTGAATCTGAGAGGAGCTAGTGTATGTAAGTCTTTGTGTTGGGCCCTCTGTCTGTGATGTTTACTTATGTGATGCATTTTTCCATTGTCTGTCCCCTATGGATGCTACCTCAGACAAAAACTAAGATAGGACTGACTCCTTCCTTTTCTGTGTAAAAACATAAATCATTTTGCCACATCAACTCCCAGGCCAGGCTGGGAACTTTTGGGAGTGGCTGTGAACTCAGGAGACCTGTCTATCTATGTGGGACCATGCCTAATTTCCACTTGCCTGGTCTCTGACCCCCACAGCTGGTCCTCTACTAGAGTTCTTGGCCCATCTCAGAGTTCTGCCTATCTCTGCAGGATCACTTTGAATTCCTGCTGGCTGGATCCTTGACATGCTAAACAGGCCTCAGCTGGAGAGTGCCAATTCCCAGCTAGATCTGCCTATCCCTGCAGAAACATCCTGAGTATTAGCCCAGCCTTTGTCCTCTATCAACAGGCCTTGGTTAGAGGAAAGTCTGGGACCAATTTGGGTGGACTCTCCCCTACAACCTTCCACAGGATTTCCCTGGTTTGTTCCCGGATCCCCATTCCCCTGTTTCCTGTCCTCATTGAGAGCACACTTAAGCTCTGATACACCCAAACCCACCCCCACCGCGAGACTAAAAACTCCCTACCTTGTGCCCTACTTGGCCAAGTGTCTCTCTGATCTGATTGAGCACTGTGACAGAGGGTGGAGCCAACCGTCCAGACATCTTTGGGTAACCTCTGGGAGTAGCTCTGACACACAAAACCTGCCTATCAATACAGGACAACCTGTATTTTCCATGTGCCAGGTTTCTGACCCCCACAATTGGTCATCACCTGGAGTTACAGGCAACTCCCAGAGATCCACCTATCTCTGTGGGACCACTCTGAGTTCCTCCTGGCATGATCCTTGACACAGATTTCAGGGACTCTGCTAAAGAGGGCTCAGGTTGAGAGTGCCAGGCCCAGGCTAGATCTGCCTACAGGCAAAAGGAACATCCTGAACCCCAGGCTTTGAGAACTTTGATCCACATAGACAGTCTGCAGGAGCCTGATTGCTGACCCACATCGCTGGGACTCTGCCTGTGGAGAGACCTCCTAGAGAACTTGCAGCAAACAGAGCTACAGTCATCAAACCTCTGACCCAACTTAGCCAACCAGGGAAGTTCCATAGAGAGAGGGACAGACCCCAACAAGACCTACTACAAGAAGTTATGGGAAGACAGCAATACAAGTAAACACCTAACAACAGAAAGACAAGCATGACACAACCAGGATCTAGGGAATCTACACCAACTAGACCGGAACACAACAAAGCAGATGAAGCAGAAGGAAATGACTTTAAAAGTTATCATCATACAGATGAAAGATGTCCTGAAAGAAGATGTGAGAAAATCCCAAAAGAAATGGAAGAAAAACTAAAACAAAAAAAAAAAAAAGGAAGAAATGAACATATTTCTTAACAAAAGTAAAAAAGTTACAGAAAGCCAAGAAAAAACATTAAATAGGTGAATAAAATGGTTCAAGATTTGAAAAATTAATAGAGAAAATAAAGGCAACAGAAAACAAAGGAATGCTGAAAATAGAAAAACTGGGCAAAAATTAAAAAACTACAGTCACAAGCATAACCAACAGAAATCAAGAGATGGAAGAAAGAATCTCAGGCATGGAACATAAACTAGAGGAAATAGATGCATGAACCAAAGTAAATCGTAAATCCAACAGATCCTTAACACAAAACATCCAGGAAATGTGGGACACTGTGAGAAGTCCAAACCTAAGAATAATAGGCATAGAGGAATGTGAGGAAGACCAGCTCAAAGGAGCCAAAAATATATTAAACAAACTCATCAAGGAAATATTTCTAAATCTGAAGAAGGACATGCACATGAAAGTACAAGAAGCATACAGAACCCCAAATAGGCTGGAGCAAAGAAAATAGACTCCTCAACATATAATAGTCAAAACACCTAGCATACAGAATAAAGAAAGAATATTAAGGGCACCAATGGAAAAATGACAGGTAACATAAAGGCAGACCTATCAAAATTCCACCTGGCTTCTCCACGGAAACCCTCAAGCCCAGAAGGTCCTGAATTCATTTTCTACAAGTACCAAGAGACCATGGAGGCAAGCCCAGGCTACTATAACCACCAAAACTCTCAATCACTATGGGTGGAGAAAACAAGGTATTTAATGACAAAATCAGATTTTCCCAATATGTATCTACACATCCAGCACCACAGAAAGTTTTGGAAGGAAAACTCCAACCCAAGAAAGTTAACTACGCCCACAAATTTATAGGCAACAGATAATATCACTACACCAGAAACCATGGGTATAAACGAGGTCAAATATATTCACAATACCAGTGCCAACAGCAAATCTAAAACAAACTAGCCTCAACAATCAATGGTAATAAGTCACCCTCAACATTAATGGTCTTAACTCACCTATAAAAAGACACAGACTAACAGAATGGATACGAAGACAAAGTCCATCCTTCTTCTGCATAGAAGAAACATATCTAAGCTTCAAAGATAGATATTTACTCAGTGTAAAAGGTTGGAAAATATCTTCCAATCAAATGGACACAAGAAGAAAATAGGTGAGGCTATCCTAATATCTAACAAGTTAGACTTCAAACTAAAAGTAATCAAAAGAGATGAAGATGGCCATTCCATATTCATCGCAGGAAAAATCCATCATCACGAAGTCTTAATTCTGAACATTTATACCCCAAATAGAAAGTCACCCACAGTAAACAAACAACCAACATCAAACTGAAAGGAAAGAAGCATAAGGCGATTCCTCTAAAATCAGAAACAAGACAAGGCTGCTCTCTCTCCATATCTCTCCAATATTGTACTTTAAGTTCAATCTAATGCTATAAGACAACAAAAGAAGATCATAGGGATCGAAATTGGAAAGGAAGAAGTCAAACTGTCTCTATTTGCAGATGATATGATAGTTTACATAAGCGAACCAATAAACTGTACTAGGGAACTCCTACAGATTATTAAAAACCTTCAGCAAATTAGCAGGCTAAAAGATAAACTCAAAAAATTCAGTGGCCCTACTTTATTCAGACGACAAAGAGACAGAGAATGAAATCAGAGAAACATCACTCTTTACAATAGCCACAAACAACATAAAGTACCAAACAAGCAAAAGACCTATATAATAAGAAGTTTGTGGCTCTAAACAAAGAAATTGAAGTTTATACCAGAAAATGGAAAGATCTCCCAGGTATTGGATAGGTAGCATAAATATAATAAAAATGACAATCTTGCCAAAACCAATCTAGAGATTCAATGCAATCCCTATTAAAATCCCACCATAATTCTTCACGGAACGTGAAAGGATAATAATCAACATTATGTGGAAAAACAAAAGACCTTGGATAGCCAAAACAGCCTTGTAAAATAAAAGAACTTCAGGAGGCATGACCAGCCCTGACTTTAAGATCAACTACAGAGCTCTACACAGCTAAACTGGCACAAAAATGAAACGTAGAACAATGAAATCGAACTGAAAATCCTGATACATACCCACACACCTATGAACACATGACTTTAAACAAAAAGGCTAAAAGAATACAATGGGGCAAAGAAAGCATCTTCAACAAATGGTGCTGGCAAAATTGGATGAGGGTGTGTAAAAGACTACAGATAGACCCATGTCTATCCCCATGCACAAAACTCAACCAAATAGATCAAAGACCTCAACATCAATCAAACCAAACTGAACATTTTAGAAAAGAATGTAGGAGGTCCCCTTCAACAAATTGGTATAAGAGATCACATCCTGAACATAACTGCATGGGCACAGACTGAGATCACCAATTAAAAAAATGGGAACACTTCAAAGTTAGAAGCTTCTGTAAGGCAAAGGACACAGTGGACAAGGCCAAAAGGCATCCCACAGACTGGGAAAGGATATTCACCAATACTACATCAAACAAATGGCATATCTCCAAAATATACAAAGAACTCAAGAAACTAGTCAACGAAGCACCAAATAACCCAATTAAAAATATAGGGTACAGAACTGAAAAAGAATTCTCAATAGAGGAAATCAAAAAAGCTGACAGACACTCAAGAAACTGTTCAACATCATTAGCTATAAGGGAAATGAAAAATCAAAACAACTTTGTGATACCATCTTACTCCTGCCAGAAGGGCTAAAATTAGAAACACCAATGACAACTCCTGTTGGCAAGTATGTGGAGAAAGGGGAACACTCCTCCATTGCTGGTGGGAGTGCAAACTCGTACAGCCATTTTGGAGATGAATAGGGCAGTCCCTCAGGAAAATGGGAATTAGGTTACCATAGGACCCAGCAAACCCCCTCTTAGGCATATATACAAATGACCCACATTCATGCAACAAAGACATGAGCTCAATTATGTTCATAGTAGCATTCTTTGTAATAGGAAGAACATGGAAGCAACCTAGATGCCCTTCAGTTGAGGAATGGCTAAAGAAGATATGGCACATCTACACAATGGAATACTACTCCGCAGAAAAAATAATGGAATCTTGAAATTCGCAGGCAAGTGGTTGGCACTTGAGGAAACAAACCTGAATGAGGTAACCCAGTCATAAAAAGATGAACATAGTATGTACTAGCTCACAATTGGATTTTACACCTAGAGCAAATGATCTCCAGCCTATAATTCACACCACCAGAGGAACTAGGATACAAGTTGTATTCTGAGAGATTCATATAAAGTCCCATACAGAACGTGGAAGGTACAAGTCCCCCAGAGCACATGGGAGGTGGGGAGGTGAATAGACAGAGATCTAGGAAAAAGCTTAGGGGAGGAGAGGAAAGAATGTGTGACTAGAAAGGTTTACTCAGGGATAGAATAGAAGAGATGAGAGAGAGAGAGAGAGAGAGAGAGTGTGAGTGAGAGAGAGATAACAAAAATAGTGAGACATTATTGTTTGAAGAGAAAACTGAACCTAAAGAAAGGTCTAGAGTCCTACAAAACTGTTAATAACCAGCAATTTGAGCAAACATAGAAGGGCTACCATAAATGCCCTTTCTGGATATTGAGATCAACAACTAACTTATCCACCATCATGGAGCTCTCATCTAATACCTGTTGGAAAGAGAAGGCAACACCCATACCTAAACACAGAGTCGAAATAGTATCCAGCCGCAGACGGAGCCAACAAGACTAAGAGAAACACAGAGACAGCTGACCTGAAGAAGAAGGAGCTAACAGGCCCCCAGGCTGATAGCCGGGAATCCAGCATGGGACTGAATCAGGCCCCCCTGAATATGGATCTCAGCCAGAAGGACTAAGCAGTCCTAGGGAACTCAGACAGTGGAACCTGGATGTATTCCTGGTGCACAAAAGAACCTTGTGGACACATCCCCCATGAAGGGATATTGCCTTAACCTAGATAGAGGAGAGAAGTCCTAGTCCCTACTTCAAATGACATGACAGATCTACATAACCCCACCTGGATGGCATTGCCCTATATGTGGAATTGAGGTTGGGGGATGGGAGGGCAGGGTGGTGAGAGTGCATGTAAGGTGGCAGAGAGTGTAAGTGGATGGGGTGGAGTTTGGTGTGGAGAGGGAACTGGGATCAACATGTAAAAAAACAAATAAATAAGAAATTAAAATCAAACAAACAAACAAACAAACAAAAAAATTCCCAGGCCGGGAACTTCCAGGCTGGTAGTAATACAGAAAACCAGGGTAAATAGCACCCAGCCCCTCCTGGTACAAAAGTCCTATACCATGATCATCCAGGAGCCATGCTGTGTTGTTGATGGCCTAGGGGCATTGGACCAGCTGGTGGGCATCCAGAGAGAAGAGGAATTCTGATCTATTGGGGCAAAGGACTGAAGCTGCCCCTGGCCCTTCCCTCCTCCCCTCAGGTGGCAGTGACTGTGACTGCAGGGACCACAGAGAAGCATGCAAGTACAGGGGGGGTGAGGGTGGGAAGTGGAAGATGAGGCAGTTTTGGGGAGAAAAACTATGGTTAAGATTATTATGTCAACTAAAATAATACAACTAACAAAATATATGGTAAATAGATGTGATGGCTATGTGCAGACTTGGTAAAATCAGTCTGAAGTAAAGAAAACAAAATAAGATAACAGTGGTCTAGTAGACAATTCAAATGGGCCTGGAGATTTATACATCAAGGCAACTCATCAAAGTAGCACAGAGAACATCAGAAGGAACTTCAGGTGTTACAAGTATGATCCCACTTCTCTGGACAATAAAAGGTAGAACAGGAAAAAGGATTGGCCAGATCCAGAAGAGTAGAAAAGAGATAAAAATATAATTTTAACAATGAAAGATAACATAAAAGGAGAGCTGGTATACCCCACATAATCTGCAAAAGGAGTCAACAGTTAATATAGCAAAGGGTGCAGAGAGTTTCAGGGGAAAGCACAATAGCAAGAAGGTAGAGTTAGGAATTAAATAAATAAATAAGATTTCACTTCAGGCATGAAACTCTGAGTAAGACTCAGTGATGAGAAAAAACAAAAAGAAAAACAGAAAATGAGAGATTTATCTAGACTAGGGATGTCTGAGAAAATCAGAGAAAGAGACTAAAGGTAATGTTAAACAATATAGAGGTTCAAAGAAAAGTAGTAAATAGGTCAAAGGAAGATGTAAACTGTTTGCTATGGGCTATCATGTCTACAAATATAAATTCAAGATTAGTAATATGAGTTTAAATTTTTGACGACACCAGGTTAACTGTTTAAAAGTTCCATTTATTTCTCTCAAGAAAAATATATGTACTTGTCAAAAAGTTCTATCAGTGTTTCCTTTTAGAAACCTGTTTATTGCAAGAATAGAGCTGAAACAAAAATGGCTTAAATATTTTTGCTGTCCAATGCTCGGCTCAAAATTTATTTCTGAGCACTGGTCATTAAATTCACATTATCATGTGGCAGAAACTCATACAGACAGCTTACCTGAACAAGGAGGAGCTAACGGACACTAGACTGATAGCTGGGAAGCCAGCATGGGACTGAATCAGGCCCCCCTGAATATGGGTCTCAGCCAGAAGGTCTGAGCAGTCTAAGGGAACTCAGAATGTGGAGCCAGGATGTATCCCTGGTGCACAAAAGGACTTTGCGAACACATCCCCCATGGAGGGATAACTGCCTTAATATAGAGACAGGAGAGAATCCCTAATCCCTACTTCACATGACCTGTCAGATCTATATGACCCCAACTGGAAGGCATTCCCCTAAATATGGAATTGGGGTGGGGGATAGGAGGGGAGGGTGCTTAGATTGCATATGAGAGGGCAGAGAGGGTAAAAGGTAGGAAAGGAGGGAGGCAGGGAGGGAGGGAGGGAAAGAAGGAAGGAGGGAGGGAGAGGGAACTGGGATGGACATGAAAAATAATAAATTAAATTAAAAAATGCTTTGACTCCAAAATTTATGTTGAAGGACAAGTTACTAGAGAAAAGTATTTCTATTTTTGTTTCCACAGAAAATGAAAAGATGTAGATTCCTCCAGACTAATGTGGTTTGATCAAGCCAGTCCACCTGAAACAGAGTACGAGGTGATCCTACATTCAAAACAGCTGGACAATGCAGCCTGACAGACAACAGCCAGGATTTCTGAATCTTCTCTGAATTCCCCATGACAGAGCCCCTTACCAGCAGGAAGTAGTTTGGAAAGCACAACGCCCAAGTTCCCAAATATTGTCTATAAATGTTTGTTTTCATTTAAATGGACTTTGTTATATAAAATAAATAAAAAAAAAACATTCACATTATCAGGAAATCAGATGTCCTTTTAATGTAGATGACATTAATACTGTTTTATGTCTAAAGCTGTTAAAAATTGAAACTAGTTAAATTGTTACAATTAGTAACACTGGAAATTAACATAAATTTTACAGTCTCCCAGGTCATAACAGGTTCAAAGACATAAAGTGTGCTTAAATTTGATATTACAAAAAGAAATTACAGGATGTTGAATTGTTTTGTAAGACAGTTTTTAAATGATTAAATTCAGAAGCATTGTATTTGTGCTTCTATGACATTGTTAATGTTTGTAGTTAAATCAAAGGGCTAAAATTTAAGATCACAGCCATACACTGTATATACTAACCAAAATTTGTGACGCTCATTTTTTTTTGATACGGAAGGCAATCCTTCCTTGTTTTTCCTAAATTTGGAAGCGTAAGGTATTTAGTAAACTGAATCACACAGCTGTTTATGTTTCCATAAAAGAAGTTTCAAATTAAAATCACTATTTTTAAAGCTAAAACTGACAATGCAAAGTTCTACTTTTATAAAAGCTGGTAACCTATTATAAAATGTTAATAAACAAAAGCTACCAGCCATCATTATAGATTAACTGTTAGGTATAGTAAAACTAAGTATGATTGATTAATAACAGGAATAAATGCCACTCTGTCTCCTATACATGTTCTGAAAGTTTTTTTATTTTTATTTTATTTTATATAACAAAGTCCAATTAAATGAATACAAACATTTTATACACAATATTTAGGAATTTGGGCGTCATTCTTTCCAAACTCCTTCCTGCTGGTAAGGGGTGCTGTCTTTGGGGAATTCGAAGAAGATTCAAATATCCTGGCTGTAGTCTGTAGGGCTGTTTTGTCCAGCTGTTTTGAATGTAGGATCAGCTTGTACTCTATTTCAGGTGGTCTGGCGTGATCAAACCACAGTAGTCTGGAAGGAATCCACATCTGTACATTTTCTGTGGAAACAAATCTAGAAATCCTTTTCCCCAGTAACTTGTCCTTCAACTTAAATTTTGGAGTCAAAGCATTTTTTTTAATTTATTATTTTACATATTGATCCCAGTTCCCTCCCCCCCGCAGCCCGCCCTCCCTTCCTCCCTCCATTTTATTCTCTCTACCCTCACCCATGCACTCTAAACACCCTCCCCTCCCATCCCCCACCCAAATTCCATATGTAGGGGAATGTCATCCAGTTGGAGTCATGTAGATCTGACAGGTCCTGTGAAGTAGGGACTAGGGCTTCTCTCCTGTCTCTAGATTAAGGCAGTTATCCCTCCATGGGGGATGTGTTTTCAAAGTCCTTTTGTGCACCAGGGATACATCCTGGCTCCACTGTCTGAGGTCTCTCAGACTGCTCAGTCCTTCTGGCTGAGACCCATATTCAGGGGGGCCTGAGTCAGTCCCATGCTGGCTTCCCAGCTATCAGTCTAGTGTCCGTTAGCTCCTCCTTGTTCAGGTAAGCTGTCTCTATGTGCTTCTCCCACATGGTCTTGTCCTCTCCACCTGCCTCTGGGTTATAGGTCGACTCAGTGTTTATGTATGGGTGTTTGCTCCTATTTTCAACAGGCATTAGTTGAGGGCTCCATGGAGAAGTTAGTTGTTGATCTCACTCTCCGGGAAGGGCATTTATGATAGCCTTTCCACGGAAGCTGAGATTGTTAGTTGGGAGCAGTCTTGTAGTTCTCTCGACCTTTCTTTGTGTTCAATTTTATCTTCAAAACAATATTGGCTCCCTCTTTTATGTTCTCTCTCTCTCTGTCTCTGTCTCTCTCTATATCTCTCTCTCTTTCCTATCTTCTATTCCTAACCAGGCTCAATCTTCCTGGTCGCACAGGTTTTCCATTCCTCCCCCTCATTTTCTCCTACTTCTCTCTCCATTCACTGTCCTCACCCACTTTACCTGAGCTCTGGGGGGGATTTGTCCTTTCCCAGTTCTGTGAGGGATTTTATGTGAATCTCTTAGAATACACCTTGTATCCTCGTTCTTCTGGTGATGTGAATTATAGGCTGGTGATCATTTGATCTAGGTCTAAAATCCATGTATGAGTGAATACATACTGTGTTCCTCTTTTTGTGACTGGGATACCTCATTCAGGATGGTTTCTTCAAGTGCCAACCACTTGCCTGCAAATTTCAAGATACAATTATTTTTTTTCTGCAGAGTAGTATTCCATTGTGTAGATGTGCCACATCTTCATTAACCATTCTTCAATTGAGGGGCATCTAGGTTGCTTCCAGGTTCTTGCTATTACAAATATTGCTTCTATGAACATAGTTGAACAGATGTCTTTGTTGCCTGGATGTGAATCCTCTGGGTATATGCCTAAGAGGGGGATTGCCGGGTCCTGTGGTAAACTAATTCCCATTTTCCTGAGGATCTGCCATACTGATCTCCAAAATGGCTGTACGAGTTTGCACTACCACCAGCAGTGGAGGAGTGTTCCACTTTCTCCACATCCTATCCAACATAAGTCATCACTGGTGTTTCTAATTTTAGCCATTCTGGCAGGTGAAAGATGGTATCTCAAAGTTGTTTTGATTTGCATTTCCCTGATAGCTAAGGATGTGGAGCATTTTCTTAAGTGTCTTTCAGCCTTTTTGATTTCCTCCATTGAGAATTCTTTCTTCAGTTCTGTACCCCATTTTTTAATAGGGCTATTTGCTGTTTTGTTGACTATTTTCTTGAGTTCTTTGTGCATTTTGAAGATCAGCCCTTTGTCGGATATAGGGTTGGTGAAAATCTTTTCCCAGTCTGTGCGCTGCCGTTTGGTCTTGTCTACTGTGTCCTTTGCCTTACAGAAGCTTCGAAGATTTAAGAGGTCCCATTTATTAATTGTTTCTTTCAATATCTGTGCCCCTGGAGTTATGTTCAAGAAGCAGTCTCCTATACCAATTTGTTCAAGGGTACCTCCTGCTTTCTCTTCTAAGTGGTTCAAGGTGGCTGGATTGATGTTGAGGTTTTTGATCCATTTGGACTTGAGTTTTGTGCATGGGTCTATCTGCAGTCTTCTACACACCCTCATCCAATTGTGCCAGCACCATTTGTTGAAGATGCTGTCCTCGCCCCATTGTATACTTTTAGCTGTTTTGTTGAAAATCAGGTGTTCATAGGTGCGTGGATTAATATCAGGATTTTCAATTCGATTTCATTGGTCTGTCTATTTTTATGCCAATACCAGGCTGTTTTCAGAACTATAGCTCTGTAGTAGAGCTTAAAGTCAGGAATGGTGATGCCTCCTGAAGTTCTTTTATTGTATAGGGTTGTTTTGGCTATCCTGGGTCTTTTGTTTTTCCATATAAAGTTGATTAGTATCCTTTCAAGTTCGGTGAAGTATTGTGGTGTGATTTTAATGGGGATTGCATTGAATCTGTAGATTGCTTTTGGCAAGATTGCCATTTTTACTATGTTAATCCTACCAACCAAGATCATGGGAGATCTTTCCATTTTCTGGTATCTTTAATTTCTTTCTTTAGAGTCACAAAGTTCTTATTATATAGGTCTTTTACTTGTTTGTTAAGTGTTACACCAAGATACTTTATGTTGCTTGTGGCTATTGTAAAGGGAGTTGTTTCTCTGATTTCTTTCTCGGCCTCTTTGTTGTCTGAAAAAAGTAGGGCTACTGATTTTTATGAGTTTATCTTATATTCTGCTAGTTTGCTGAAGGTGTTTATCAGCTGTAGGAGCTCTCTGGTAGAGTTTATTGGGTCAGTTATGTAAACTATCATATCATCTGCAAATAGAGACAGTTTGACTTCTTCCTTTCCAATTTGGATCCCCGTGATCTCCTTTTATTTTCTTCTACCATTAGCTAGAACTTCTAGTACGATACTGAAGAGATATGGAGAGATAGGACAGCCTTGTCTTGTTCCTGATTTTAGAGGAACTGACTTAAGTTTCTCTCCATTCAGTTTGACGTTGACAGTCGGTTTGCTGTATATTGCTCTTATTATGTTTAGGTATGTTCCTATTATCCCTGACCTCTCCAAGACCTTTATCATGAAAGGGTGTTGAATAATGTCGAAGGATTTTTCCGCATCTAGGGAGATAATCATATGGTTTTTCTTTTTCTGTTTGTTTACATGGTGGATCATGTTGATAGATTTTCATATGTTAAACGGTTCCTGCATTCCAGGTATGAAGCCTACTTGGTCATGTTGGTTGATTTCTCTGATGTATTCTTGAATTCGGTTTGCCAGTATTTTATTGAGTATTTTTGCATTGATGTTCATCAGGGATATTGGTCTGTAGTTTTCTTTCTTAGTTGTGTCTTTGTGAGGTTTGGGTGCCAAAGTTAATGTGGCCTCATAAAAAGAGTTTGACAATGAACCTTCTGTTTCTATCTTGTGGAACATTTTGAGGAGTAGTGGTATTAGTTCTTCCTTGAATGTCTGGTAGAATTCTGTGCTGAATCCATCTGGCCCTGGACTTTTTTTGGTTGGAAGGCTTTCGATGTCTGCTTCTATTTCATTGCGGGTTATAGGTCTATTTAAGTTGTTTGCCTGTTCTTGATTTAATTTTGGTAAGTGATAGTTATCTAGAAACTTGTCCATTTCCTTTGAATTTTCAATTTTTATGGAAAGTTTAAGCTTAAAACAAGTAACTGAAAAGCAAGTTGTCTATTCAGATGTGCTTAGAAAGACTTTGAATACTACAGAGATCTGTAGAATAAGGCATTTAAATGTTAACTAAAAAGCTGTAATAATATCAGGCAAAGAATCCGAGAACATAACAATGACCAAAGGTCTCTAAAGGTGATTATGGGGCAGCATGGATTGGGTTGACACTGACCAGGGAGCAAGATGCTCAAATACAATGCCTTCTGCCAGATAGGACCCATCTCAGTCTGTGTAGAGGCTGCAGGGTACTGGAAAATTGTCTGCACCATCTTTGCCTAGACAAAGTATGGTCAGAGTTTTCTAAGTCCCAGTTATACAGAGAAAAAAAAATAAAAAAAGTAAAAAAAAAAAAATCTCCCGTTATGTACTTGGCGAAAAACTTCTCCCCTCAATGTCATAGGCAATTAGTTATGGCTAGTAATATAAGGAATGGTCCCTGTCATTTTTTAATAGATTCAAATGTTACATAAAATTTATCCTTCTCAGGTCTCTGATACTATGGATGACTAATTTTTATGCCAAAAAACACCAGAAGTGTTTTACCTATTGGAGGCCCAAAAATTGGGCCTGTAATGTCCATAGCAAAGAGGGAATGTGATGAAAAAATAATAACCAAAAGGTATAAAATTAGGGCTTATTGCAAGAATGAAAAAATAAAGAGAACAAGAATTTCTGCCAGTAGATAAATCCCTGACTAGAGAATACAGAGCCCACAAAATGTTCTCAAGAGATGAAGTAAAAACAAAGAAAAAAAAACCCTAACCTTTCAGGTATGCTTATCAATCTTGCATACACAAATAACAGATACTATTAACTTAAATCCATGTTGACCTTGTAAATTAAATTTGTACTCTATGAACTGTCTGTATTTTGGAAACCTTGTGAACTGAGACTAATGGTCTCAAGCCTCCCTGTCTGTTTACACTGTTAAAACCCCTTCACTATTTTTGGCCACTACCTTACTTTTTTGATAGAGTGAGGTCCCATCTGGTTTGATTTTTAGCAATAAAAACCTTTCACTTTTGCAGTCAGGAGTCACTTCCTTGGAGGTTGAGGAAACCGGTAGACATAATAGTAACAAACTGCTCAAGGAGGATTTATAGGCTATAGAACTACAGGTGACAGCTATTTGAAAATCAAAACACTAATATGTCAGGAATATGCCTATATTACTTCCTGCTTACTTTTGCAGTATTTTCTGAGCTGCAAGTACACTAAAATGCTAGACAATACCATCAAAAGGAAGGGGTATTCAGGAAATCGAACATTTATCAGAGGCATTAGTTTGTAGACCCTGTTGAAGTTTCATATCGGCTGGACTGGTTCACCATAAGTTCAGGGAGAGCAATATTGAGGAGCAGGCTTTAGTGAGCAACTGATTCGCATCTGCCAGAAGCACAATTCGCCTGAGACATGTTCAAAGTGGGAACAGAAGTTAAAACATATATATTTAATTGGAACTCTTAGGACAGCAAGACAAGGGAGAAAATTCCATCCTCAGGATAGCTGTACTTATCTGCAGTCCTTTTGACTTGGATCCAAGCTTTATGACAGTTGATCCTCTGAAGCCTACATGAACTGTGTTATATAAAAGGACATAAAATTTTAGATATATTATCAGTATCAATCTGTGCTGAAATCCATATTGTAGAAAAAGTAGTTATTGGGTATCTGTAAAACAGCATGAATGTACCTATGCCTTTGAGACATATATGTAGGCTGAACACTGTATACATAATTAATAAACAAATGTTCAAAAATGACTTTTATGTCTTTATATTTTGAGATCCAGATTTAGGAGCCATATTAAGGCTGCCTAATAATGACAAGCACAATACTTTCAGATCTGAGAAGTATATATTTAATTAACTGTTCAATCTACTAAAAAAAATGACAGGGACCAGCCGATATACTCCTAGCCATAACCAATTGTCTATGGCATTAAGGGCAGAAGTTGTTCACAAAGTACATAATGTGAGAGGCTTTTTCTTTTGTTGTTGTTGTTTACTCGTCTTTTCTCTGTGGAAGAGGGATATGGAAATTTCTGACCTTATTTTATCTATGCCAAGGTGGTGCAAACAATTTTTCAGTTCTCTGCAGCCTGTAAAATGTCTAAGCTTGTTTTAACCTGTCGAAAGATATTGTATTTGAGCATCTTGCTCCCTGGTCAGTGTCATAAAAATCCATGCTGCCCATAATCTTCTTTAGAGGGCTAGGGTCATTGTTAGGATCTGTGATACTCTGACTGATATTATTACTGCTTTTTAGTTAATATTTAAATGCCTTATTCTACAGATCTCTGTACTATTAGAAGTCTGTCTAGGTATATCTGAATAGAAAACTTTGTTTTAGTTACTTGTTTTAAATTTAATTATTTAGAACATGTATAGGTGACAGAGTGAGTTTTATCCCTGTTATTAATCATTAATACTTAGTTTGATTATAACCAAGAGTTAATTGATAAGGATGGCTAGTAACTCGTGTTTCTTAACATTTTATAATAGGTTAACCAGCTTTTATGAAGTTAGAACTTTGTATTGTCAGGTTTATCTTTAAAAATACTGATTTTAATTTGAAACTCTTTTTAGGGAAACATGAACCATCTATTTGACTCAAATTATCTAAATAGCTTATGCTTACCTAATTTAACAAAACAATGATGCATTGCCTTTTGTATCATAAAAAATGAACATCTCAACTTTTGGTTAGTATATAGAGCTTATGGCTGTGACCTTCAATTTTAGACCTTTGTTCTAAGCACAGACATTAACAATATAATAAAAGTGCCAATATCCTGTAACCTTATAAATTTGAACATTTAAATCTGTTTTTAAAAATAATTGTACATCCTGTAATGTCTTTTTATAATATCGAAAATAAAGCGCCCTTTATGTCTTTAAACCCATTATGACCTAGGTGACTGTTAAACTTATGTTAGTTTCTAGTGTTACTAATTGTAACCTTTTAACTAGTTTGAATTTTTAAAGCTTTAGCCAAAAAAAGCAGTATTAATATCATCTACATTAAAAGGACTACTGATTTTGTCATCATCTGAATTTAATGACCAGTGCTGAGAGATAAATTTTGATCTGAGGGCTGTTAGCATTAGACCCCACAAATGTTTAAACCATTTTTGTTTTAGATCTATTCTTATAATAAAACTTAGTTTTATAACAGAAATCACACACAGATAGTAGTTTATTTTTCTAGTCCATTACATTTGTAAGATTTAAAGGAAATATTTTATGATCTATCCTATCTTTGTGAGTATAAAGTCCTATATGTCACTTTAAACCCAACCAAGGAATACTATAACCTTAACCATCAGTCTTAAACTCCTTTAAAGAACACAGAAGGATAATATATAAAATCTAGAATTGAAAGGGACGACTCGCCAGGTCAGATCCCATGTTCTTTTGTAATGTTCCATCATCAGCCTATAGGCCATAGTTTGTGTCTGGCAGACTTCTCAGTAAAGCCATAAATATAAAAATGTCCTACCTGTGTTGGCCGTTTGTCAGTACCTTTTCTCCACATCCATCAGAATGTCGAGCAGACTCTTCCATGAAGGAACCATATACCAATGTCCATCTTGTATCAGCAGCCACTTTCCTGTGGGTCCTGCATGTCCAGTTCATACAGCATAAATAAAAACAATCCAGGCAAGAACAATATTTTGCCCAAATGGCTGGCCTTGCCGTATTGGAGGCAAACTCTAGAACTTTTCAACAAGTACATATAATTGTCTTTAGAGAAATAAATGGAACGTTTTAGCAATTAACCTGGTATGGTTGAAATTTTAACACATATTTCTAAACTTAAATTTATATTTGTAGATATGAGAACCCACAGCAAACAGTTTCATCTTCCTCCGACCTTTTTACGTATTTTCTTTGAACCTCTATATTATTTTACATTACCTTTATTCTCTTCCTCTGATTTTCTCAGACATCCTTAACATAGACAACTCTCTCCTTTTCTATTTTTCATTTTTCCACTTATCAATGACTCTTACTTTGAGGTTTTGTGGCTTAAGTGAACATCTTATTTATTTATTTATTTAAATCCTGAGTGTACCTTCTTACTGTGGTGCCCCCCCCCTGAGCATCTCTGCACCGTCTGTACTCTTAACTCTTGGCTCATTTTTCTGCTCATGTGGTGTATACCAGCTCTCCTTTATTGATGCTTAATAAGGATAAGGAGAAACACATAGGCTGAATCAATATTTATTCAGGGAGAAATAACTTACAACATAGAAATAGGAATATTAGCCATTCCTGGTCCCAAGGATGCCTCCGGATATACTTCTGTCCCTGTGCTGCAAGCAACAGAGCTCTATTAACCCCCTCTTCTGACTTAGTTCCTCCAGGTAACTCCTGCCCTGTCTCCACCCCCCAGTGTGTGTGGTCTATGCCACAGGCAGGGACAAGGTGAATACCTCACTACAGATACTGAATGCTCCACTTAATTCACAAGTCAAACTTTAGTCAACCAATGGTGGGGCAATGGCAGAGGTGTTCCATTAATAAGCATTAAAGGGCAAATAGGAATTGCTTCCCCAATAATAAATATACTCCATAACTGCACATATTATCGGCCTTAAGGAACCCCATCCTTGCATATATTCCCTGCCTGAAGGGTGTGTATAACGCTGTATGTGCCCAAATATATGTCTGTTAGATAGGAAATATTCACCATCAAGGTCCAGACAACTATAGTAGAAAAGATCATATCGTAGGGACAATAGGAGTTATTTGAGCTCTCTGTACCCATGACAAGTTAGAATGGGTTCCCATATAGGAATTCAGACAGGACAGGAAGGCAGACTATGTTCCAAAGCATTCAGAGCCACTCAGGGAAGCTTTATATGGAATTAGATGATGAGATCCATCTTTAACTATCTGGTGGCAGTGCACTTGTTTAGAATCAGAACTAAGGAGGCTGTCAGTAATCAAAAATGAAATACAATAATAAAACAAAACACATAAGGAAGAATCAGATTCACCTTAATATGATTTGCATCATCTGGTGGTCTGTTGCATGTTTGAAGGGTATTGAAGGTGGAGGCTCTCCTGTTGCTGCTTACCCTAGCTATGGCTGCCAAGTTTATTTAGTAGCTTTAGAGCTTTCTTCTTTGGACTTTCGGTGTATAATGATGACCAGCTGAGACATGCATCCTTGTGAATTAAACAACTGCTATAGTCATCAGATTCCCATTGTTAGGCAGCCATTTTTTGGACTACCTGGACCACAGCCTATGAGACATTATAATAAATCCACATTATACATATATGTAGAGATTCATCCTACCATGCCTGTTCATGCAGAGAACCTCGAATAATGTAGTTAGTTTTTGCTTTCTTTTGATTTTAATCTGCTACTGAACATGTGTCAACAAACAATATTGCTCACAAATGCAAACTTCCTCGTTCCATTCTTCTCCAACTATTCAACTTTCTAGGAAGACTACTGTTTTCATTACTATGCATTTTCCAAGCATTTGCTCTGAGTTTCAGGGATAAAACTCCTACATTTGTAGAGCCATCATCCAGCTTTCTAGCAGGAAAAAGTGCTCCTATCTTGTTTGTCATTTCATCCAGCTTCTCATTCCTGATTTTAAGTGCCTGTGACAACCAGGTAAAGAGCAAATGCAGTTCACCTAAACTCAGTGTAAGGCTACATAATAATTATCTCTTTTTGTATCCCTAAATCTCTCTGTAGTAGTTTGGCACCAAACCATGTAAAAGGAGAAACTGGTTTACAAACAGCCCCTAGGCCCATCCGCGTATCATAGAGCAGGTCTTTCTCAAGCTTCTTAAGGGGGCATTGCTGGAATCGTCAGCCAGATGGTCCAGTTTTCTTGGAGAGAAACACGTAGTTAGGCCAGATGGGCAAGATGAGCCCAGATGACAATGTTGTGTTCAGGGGTTGACTGAGCATGAAAGTCATCTGTTTAGGTCCTGACTCATAAAGAAAGAATATAGCTCCTTCTCAAACCCAATAATGAGCTTAGCAGATTCAGTATCAGTCTGGGGTCCTAGACTTAGGCCCTCAGGTATTGAAAATGAAATAGATTCTATTCTTTAAAATAATGAAGATGTTTAGGATATAATTCAATTGTCTAAATCCAGGGCCTTGGTGGAGGGGTTGCTTCATATCTTGTAAACACTGCTCTTCCCACCACATGGAGGTAGAGTTATCAGTTCCAAGGGCACTGAGGGTTTAGTCAGTAAAATTCGCCAGATGTACTGTGTACTCCTCATGATGCAATGCTTGAGTAACCTTCTCAGGAGCTAGTCACATTGAAAGATATTTCCTACTGACTTCCTAAAAGTCTCCCATGTCTTTCATCCCCCACTGAAATGAGGGAACAGTATACTATTCCTCATAAGAACATTACTTAGAATGAGACATACGTTAAGCAAGACCTCCTTCCCCATGTTTTATCTTGTCTTTGTTCTGCCTTTCCTCTTTCCCTCATCTTCAGGCACCTCTACCTCAAGAACTGTCAGTAAAGTGTGAACATCTGTTTCATGTTACTCATGTACTATTAAATAATTATGGTACTAATTTGTCTGTTGAAGACTTTAATTGCCTTCATGGCCTTACTTGCTGTTTCCTATTACTATTTATATTATTCAAAGCTTCAGTTGTAATCTGACCCTGAAAGAATTTAAAAATGGCATCATCTATGTAATGCAAAAGTCTGTTTCACGAGCCAGGTTGTGGAGGTGCTTGCCTTTAACCCCTGTACTCAGGAGACACAGGCAGGCAGATTTCTGTGAATTTGAGACCAGTGTCATGAACACCGTTACTCTCACTACAACTAAGGCTGTTGCGCAGGGAAACCCTGTCTCAAAATCTCCCAACAAATGTGTTTTAGGCTCTGTCCCCTTTGACCATTAGCCAGAAAAGGATGCATGCTATCATTACAAAGATATTCTTTATTTATCTCTTAAGTCTATGGAGTTTTTTCTCATTGCAAAGGCAAACTCTAGAATAGCTGCACTTCCAGCTTTTATAATTAGGTTTCTGAGACAGGCTCACTTTTTTGACATAGGTGTCCTTGATACCAGGTTGATGCTTCCAGGGCATGTCCTTCCTGTTCTCTTGATTATCCCCTCTTAAATAAGTGAATGCATTCCCTCAGAACATGTTTTTGGACCAAGGATCTTACACACTTTATTTGTGGATACCAATTATTTTTACAGAAATATTTAATTTCTGTAAACTCATTAATCTGTATCACTGCAATTTGATTTAAAATATGACACTCTCCAAAATCACAAATGATCTAAAAATACCAAAAGATGGAAAATTGTGTCCTTAGAGATTTAAAATTGTACATTTACGTCATGGAGTCAACTATCCATTGCACTTACAGGAAAACAAAAATTGCATGAGTAGCATGCTTTCTGCCTTCATACTAGAATACAATGTATATTTTTTCTGACTGTATTGTAAGGGGAAACAGGGTAGGTAATTAGCTACTAAAGTTTCCATCATGAAAGAGGCCCTGCTTCATGAATCATGATGGTTTGAGTGTGTTTGGGCCAATGATGTCATAGGGTGTGGTACTATTAGAAGGTGAGGCATTGCTGCAGTTAGGTTTGCATTTTTGAAAGAAGAGAATCACTGATGATGGGCTTTCGGGGTTCCCATGCTCAGGATATGAACAAGTGTGTAATATGATATCCTGTGGCCTGTGTACCAAGATGAAACTGGCATCCCATTATTCTTTCAATCATGTTTTCTCTTATGATGACAATGGACAGGACCTCTGAAACTGTGAGTCATTCCAATTGAGTGTTCTATATAAGATATCTCTTAGATAGTATAATGGCAAATATCACATCCCTGCCTGTCATTGGTGAGACCAGGTTTAGATTCCCTGACTGGGAGAATACTACTCAGGAGGCAGAGTCAAGCATATCTCTATTAGTTGAGGACCAGATGATATATAAGACTAGTTACAGGACAGACTCCAAATACACAGAAACTCTCAAAAAACAAAAAGTCTTGTGGAATATGTTTGTGTTTATACACAGCAATAAAAAAAATCTTAACTAATGCACATTAGGTGATTGTGTTCTTTAAATACTCAGGGTGCATTAATTCATCTCAGATTAATGAAGACTCACTAGATTTGTGTGATCAAAATTTTCCAAGATTATATTGAACTGGCAAATGGCATACAGGGTTAGGTCATGAAAATTGCATGGATCACATTTAAAGTTGCCTGTACTACCCTGTGCTCTGAAGAAATTAATTCAAATCCTTTAGGATGAGGCTATGGGTGTTCTTCAGAAGCAAATACAGATAATTTACTGATTCTTTAGCAAACCCTGTTGTTTGTATTGGGGACTGCAAATAAAGAGAGGAATATGAAAGAATTGAGTTCATTTAAGAACTTTGATTTTGCTGTACACACTGTGCATAAAGGTGGCAGACAAAAGTAACACGAGCAATTTCCTGTTTTCCATTGATGGGAATTATCACTGTGGAGTCTGTAATCAATTTTAGATGATGTACAAAATGCCTGATTTGCAATGTCTTGGTGTCCACAGACAAGGGTAATCAATAATCTGGACAATCAAAAGATATTATCATGAAAAAGTCTGCTTTCACCTCACACATCCACTTCCTCTCCTTGGAGGGGCTGGAGAATTCTGAGACTGACTCCTCAATCCCCTGGTTCTACCTTTTATACCTCTCTAGGGCTGGGATTAAAGGTGTGACCACTGTGATTTCCAGACAATATTCAGGTCATACCTTGAAAACCTGTACTCCACAAAATTTGAGAATTCAAAGGAAATGAACAAATTTCTTGATAATTATCACCAAAATAAAATCAAGTACAGACAAACAACTTAAATAGACCAAGACACACCTAACGAAGTAGAAGCAGTCATCAAAAGACTTCCAACACACACACACACACACACACAAACACACACACACACACACACACACACACACAGAGAGTAATACAAAAGACCAGAGCCAGATGGCTTCAGTCCAGAATTCTACTGGAAAATCAAGGAAGAGCTCAATCTCATACTCCTCAAATTGTTCCACACAATAGAAACAGAAGGTTCATTGCCAAACTCTTTTTAGGAGGCCACAATCACCTTGGTATCCAGGTCACAAAAAGACACAACTAGGAATAATAAAACAAAACAAACAAGCAAACAAAACTTCTCCCCCAATTTTCAATTCTGGGATTTACTCTCATGATGACATGTAGACATTTGTAAGATTTCCATATTCATTGGATCAATGAAGCTCAGCCCTATCTAAACTCTTTATTCATTCTGTGCTGACATGAAAATCTCATTAATCCTCCTACCTGAGCGTAGAGGTATAGCTTGTATGTGACCAGTTTGATTGGATCTCCCATCAGGAAACAGATTGAACTGAGTCTATGGTAACAGTCAAAACCCATTCTCCAAGTCATGTCAAACTCTAAGCATCTGTCTATGTATTGTTAAATAATTAGTTTTATAATCTTTAATCAGCTTTCCATTTTATGTAATTATTGCCATGACCAGTGGAATCTAACCAGGGCTTCAGTAACCTTCCAATCTTAGTGGAAGAATAACGAAACAAGACATGTTCATGTTGATTACATCTACTTTCAGGACAGAGATTGAACTGAGTTAGATCCTGTTGAAAATTACAAAATCAATTGTATTTTTTTCAGACAGTGTTTCTCAGTGGTAACAGCCTACATTCCTGGTACTAGCTCTAAGACCCTGCTATGCTACCCTACAACTCACAGAGATCTGACTTCCTCTAACTCTCATGTACTGCCAATAATGTTGAGAGCAGAAAGATACATAGCAGACCCAGAGAAAGCCAGGCCACTACCTCTCACCTTTATGTTAGGAAGAAAGCGCTGATCCTGCTTCCACAAACTCTCACCAAGTTTCAGACACCTTCCTCTCCTTGGAGGGGCTGGAGAATTCTGAGACTGGCTCCTCAATCCCCTGCTTCTAACTTTTATACCTCTCTAGGGCTGGGATTAAAGGTGTGACCTCTGTGAGCTCCAGAAAATATTCAAGTCATACCTTGAAAACCTGTACTCCACAAAATTTGAGAATTCAAAGGAAATGAACAAATTTCTTGATAATTATCACCAAAATAAATCAAGAACAGAAAAAATAAATAGACCTAGAAACACCTAACAAAGTAGAAGCAGTCATCAAAAGACTTACAACACACACACACACACACACACACACACACACACACACACATAGAAACACAAAAAAGACCAGGGCCAGATGGCTTCAGTCCAGAATTCTACTGGAAAATCAAGGAAGAGCTCAATCTCATACTCCTCAAATTGATCCACACAATAGAAACAGAAGGTTCATTGCCAAACTCTTTTTAGGAGGCCACAATCACCTTGGTATCCAGGCCACACAAAGACACAACTAGGAATAAAAACTACAGACCAATATCCCTAATGAATATTGATCAAAATTACTCAATAAAATACTGGCAAACTGAATCCAAGCATACATCACAGAAACCACCCACCATGACCAAGTAGGCTTCATCACGGGTATACAGGGGTTGTTTAACATTCAAAAATCTATCAAGGTGATCCACCTTATAAACAAACTGAAAAAGAAAACCACCCGATAATCTCCTTAGATTCTGAAAAAGCCTTCAGCAAAAATCAACACACTTTCACGAAAAAGGCCTTGGAGAGATCAGGGGTAACAGGAACATACCTAAACATAATAAGAGCACTATTCAGTAAACCAACAGACAATATCAAACAGAATGGAGGGAAGTTTAAGGGGATTTCTCTAAAATCAGGAACAAGACAAGGCTGTCATCTCATTCCATATCTCCAACATTGTACTTGAAGTACTAGCTAAAGCAATAAGAAAACAAAAGTAGATCATGGAGACACAAAATGGAAGTGAAGAAATTAAACTTTCTCTATTTGCAGATGATATGATAGTTTACAAAATTGAACCCCCACCAAAAAAAAAACAAAAAACAAACAAACAAACAAAAGAAAAAACAAAAAAAACATCTTCTACCAGGGAACACCTGAGGCTAATAAACACCTTCAGCAAACTTGCAGAATACAAGATATTCTCAAAAAAGATGAGTAGCCCTACTTTATTCAGACAACAAAGGGGCTGAGAAAGAAATCTGAGAAATATCATCATTTACAATAACCACAAACAAAATAGAGTATCTTGGGGTAATGCTTACCAAATAAGCAAATGACCTAATAATAAGAACTTTGTGGCTTTAAAGAAAGAAATTCAAGAAGAGAGCAGAAAATGGAAAGATCTCCCATGCTCTTGGATAGGTAGGATGAACATAGTAAAAATGGCAATCTTGTCGAAATCAATCCATAGATACTGTGCCATCCCCATAAAAATCCCAGCACAATTCTTCACGAACCTTGAAAGGATAATAATAATGGACTTTTTATGGGAAAACAAGAGAACCAGGATAGGCAAAATATCCTGTACAATATAGGAAGTTCAGGAGGCATCACCATTCCCAACTTTAAGCTCTACTACAGAGCAATACTCCTGAAAAGGGCCTGGTATTGGCAACAAAATAGAGCAGTAGACCAATGGAATTGAATAAAAAACCTGATAGTAATGCACACATGTTCGAATACCTGATTTTTGACAAAACAGTTAAAACTATACAATGGGAGGAGTGATCAGGCGCCATCACCATCCCTGAGTGTAATCTCTAATACACAGGTATGATCCTGAAAACTGCCTGGAATTGCCATAAAAAAGAAAGAAAACAAAAAGGTAGACCAGTGGAATCGAATTAAAAATTCTGATATAAACCCACACTCGTATGAGCACCTGATTTTTGACAAAACAGGTAAAAGTACATAATGGAATGAGGAAAGCATCTTCAAGAGATGGTTTTGGTACAATTGGATAATGGTGTTTATAAGACTGAACATAGACCCAAATCTGTCACCATAAACAAAACTCAACTCCAAAGGGATCAAAGACCCTCAACATCAATGCAGCGACACTGAACGTGTTAGAAGAGAAAGTAGGAGGTACCCTTGAACAAATTAGTATAGGAGACCGGTTCCTGAACATAACTCCAGGAGCACAGACACTGAGAGCAACAATTAAAGAATGGGAGCTCTTCTAACTTAGAAACTTCTGTAAGGAAAAGGACATAGTGGACAAGACCAAATGGCAGCCTACTGACTAGGAAAAGATTTTCACCCATACTATATCAGACAAAGGGCTGATCTCCAAAATATACAAAGAAAACAATACACTAATCAACAAAACACCAAACAACCCTATTAAAAAATGTGAACTGAACTGAAGAAAGAATTCTCAATAGATGAAATCAAAAAACCTTAAAAACACTTAAGAAAGTGTTCAACATTCTTAGCTATCAGGGAAATACAAATCAAAACAACTTTGTGATACCATCTTATTCCTGCCGCAATGGCGAATATTAGAAACACCAATGACAACTTATACCAGAGAAGACATGGAGAAATGGGAACACTCCTCTACTGCTGGTGGGAGTGCAAACTCGTACACCCATTTTGGAGATCAGTATAGCAGTTCCTCAGGAAAATGGGAATTAGTTTACCATCCCGTTCTTAGACATATTCCCAAATGATCCACATCCATGCAAAAAGACATCTGCTCAGCTATGTTGATAGCAGCATCTTTTGTAATAACAAGAACCTGGAAGCAACCTAGATGCCTCTCAATTGAAGAATGGATAAAGAAGATGTGGCACATCTTCACAATGGAATACTACTCTGCAGAAAAAAAATAATGGAGTCTTGAAATTCACAGGCAAATGAATTACTCTTGAAGTAAACATTCTAAATGAGGTAACCCAATCACAAAAACATGAACACAGAATATACTCACTCATATATGGATTCTAGAGCTAGAACAATAGATCACCAACCTATAATTCACACCACCAGTGGAACTAGGATACAAGGTGTATTCTAAGAGATTCATATAAAGTCCCTCACAGAAGGTTGAAAGGAGAAGTCCCCCCAGAGCACATGCGAGGTTTGGGGGGGGTCACAGAATGTAGAGAGAATTAGGAGAAAGAGAGTGGGAGGAGGAAAGCAGGTAATCCTATGAAGCTTGAGTCAGGGTAGGAATAGAAGACGGAAGAAAGAGAGAATGAGAGTGAGAGAGAGGAGAGAGGGAGAGAGAGAAACAGCATAAAAGAGGGAGCCATTAGTGGTTTAAAGAGAAAACTGAATCTAAAGAAAGGACTAGAGACCTACAAACCTGTTGCCAACTAACAATTTGAACAACCATGGAAAGGCTACCATAAATTCCCTTCATAGGTACTGAGATCAACAACTACCTTATTCACCATCAGGGAGCCCTCCTCTAGTACTGTTGTAAACAGAAGCAAATACCCGTACCTAAACACTGAGTCAAAATAGAATCTAGATGCAAAGGGAGAGGAAAAGACCAGGTTGTAGAAACATACAGACAGCTGACCTGAACAAGGAATAGATAATGGGCCTCTACACTGATATCTAGGCATCCAGAATGGGACTGACTCAGGTGTCTCTGAATATGAGTCTCAGCCAGAAGGACTGAGCAGTCTTGGGGACCTCAGAGAGTGGATCCAGGATGTATTGTGGAGCAAAAAAGGAATTTGCAGACACATGGAGAGACTCCCTTAACCTAGAAACAGGAGAGAAGTCCTAGCCCCTACTTCAATTGACTTGACAGATATATGTGACCCCACCAGGATAGCATTGCCATTCATGTGGAATTGGGGTGGGGGGATGAACGGGAGAGTGGTCAGGGTTCATGAGAGGAGGCAGCGTGAGGAATGGAGGGAGGGAGAGAGAACTGGGATAGACATGTGAAATAAAAAATGAATTAGAATATTAAAAAAACAAAACAAAGAAACAAACAGAAAAATCACCCAGGCCAAGAACTTACAGGCTGCTGGTAATGCAGAAAACCAGGGTAAAAAGCACCAGGCTCTTCGTGGTACAGAAATCCTAAGCCATGCTCATCCAGGAGCCATGCTGGTTTGTTGATTGGCTAGGTGCATTGGGCCAGCTTTTGGGCAGTCAGAGAGGAGAAGAATTCTGAAACCCTAGCAGCAAATGACCGAAGTTGCCGCTGGCCCATCCCTCCTCTCCTCAGGTGGCAGTGACTGTGATTGTAGGGACAGGGGTGGGGGTGATGGTGGGGAGGTGGAGGATAAGGGGGTGTTGGGGAAAATAACTTTGGTAAAGATTTTTATGTCAACTAAAAAAATAATACTAATAAAATAGATGGTAAATAGATGTGATGGGTATGTGCAGACTTGTTACAATCAGTCTGAAGCAAAGAAGTCAAAATAAGATAACAGTGGTCTAGTAGAGAGGTCAAAAGGCCTGTAGATTTATAGGTCAATGCAACTCATCAAAGCTGCACAGAGAACATCAATAGGAACTTCAGGTGTTGCGAGTATGATTCCACTTCTCTGGGCAATAAAACATAGAACAGGAAAAAAAGGCTTGGCCAGATCCATAAGAGTCAAAAAGAGATAAAAATAAAATTATAATAATGAAAGATAACATAAAAGGAGAGCTGGTGTACCCCACATAATCCGAATAAGGACCCAACTGTTAAGAGAGCAGAAGTTGCAGAGAGGCTCAGGGGAAAGCACCAATGTAAGAACGTACTGTTAGGAATTAAATAAATAAGATGTTCACTTCAGCCATGTACCTCTGAGTAAGAGTCACTGATCAGAAAAAAGAAAAAGAAAAAGAGAAAATGAGATTTTTCTATGCTAGGGATGTCTGAGAAAATCAGAGAAAGAGACTACAGGTAATGTGAAAAGATATAGAGGTTCAAAGAAAAGTCATAAAAAAGTAAGAAGAAGATGAAAACTGTTTGCTGTGGGCTCTAAATCTACAAATATAAATTTAAGATTAGTAATGTGAGTTAAAAATTTTGACCATACCAGGTTAATTGTTTAAAATTTCCATTTATTTCTCTCAGGAAAAATATATGTACTTGCTAAAAAGGTCTATCTGTGTTTCTTGTTAGAAACCTGTTTTATTACAAGAAGGTAGCTAAAACAAAAATGGTTTAAACGTTTTTGGTGTCTAATACTAACAGCCCCCAGCTCGAAATTTACCTCTGAGTGCTGGTCATAAAATTCAGATTATCAGAAAATCAGATGTCTTTTTAATGTAGATGACATTAATTCTGTTTTATGTCGAACGCTGTTAAAAATTGAAACTAGTTAAAAGTTATAATTATTAACACTGGAAATTAACAAACTTAACAGGCACCAAGGTGACAATGGGTTTAAAGACATAAAGGGTGCTAAAATTATTTGATATTATAAGAAGTCATTACAGGATGATTAATTTTTTTATAAAACAGTTTTTAAATGTTTAAATTCAGAAGGTTACATTATATTTGTGCTTTATTACATTGTTAATATTTGTACTTAAATTAAAGGGCTAAAATTTAAGATCATAGCCATACACTGTATATACTAACCAAAATTTGAGAAGCTCATTTTTTTTTATGATACTTAGGGTAATCCATCCTTGTTTTTGCTAAATTTGGTAAGCATAAGTTAGTTAGATAAACTGAATCACATAGCTGTTTTATGTTTCCATAAAAGGAGTTTCAAATTAAAATCAGTATTTTTAAAGCTAAAACTGACAATGCAAAATTCTAGTTTTATAAAATCTGGTAACTATTATAAAATGTTAAGAAACACAAGTTACCAGCCATACTTTTAGATTAACTGTTGGGTATAGTCAAGCTAAGTATTAATGATTAATAGCAGGAATAAACCTCACTCAGTCTCCTATACATATTCTAAAAGTTTAAGTTTGAATCGAGTAACTGAAAATCAAGTTGTCCATTAATATCTACCTAGAAAGACTTCTAATGCTACAGAGATCTGTAGAATAAGGCTTTTAAATATTAACTAAAAAGCTGTTCAAACAATGACCAAAGGTCTCTAAAGAACATTGTGGGGCAGCATGGATTGTGATGACACTGACCAGGGAGCAAGATGCTGAAACACAATGCGTACAGCATAATAGGATGCAGCTCGGACTGTGTAAAGGCTGCAGGGTACTGGAAAATTGTCTGCACCTTTGCCTAGACAAAATAAGTTCAGACTTTTCCAATTCCAGGTTCCACGGGGGGGGGGGAGAACACCTCTCACATTATGTACTTGGTGAAAAATGTCTCCCCTCAATGCCATAGAAAATTGGATATGGCTAAGAATATAAGGAATGCTCCCTGTGATTTTTTAATAGATTCAAAAGTAACATATTGTTTATCCTACTCAGATTCTATTGATGGCTTGGCTAACCAAAACTTTGTGAGCTTGGCAATAGAGGTATCCTTGATATGGCTCCTAAATAAGAATTTAAAAATATAAAGATATATGTCTTTTTTGAACATTTATTTATTAATTATGCATACATTGTTCTGCCTGCATACATGTCTGCACACCCAAAGAAGATGCCACATCACATTATAAATGTTTGTGAGCCACAATGTAGTTTCTGGGGATTGAACTAAGGACTTCTAGAAGAGCAGCCAGTAATCTTAACCTCTGCCACATCTCTCTAGCCCAAGACACATATTTCTTAAAGATATAAAAAATTAATTTACAATATAAAAATTCAGAGCTTAACTTTTAATCAAGTTCTGATAAACTAATAGAGCAGGGCCTCCCAGCTGTTTAATCACAAACTCAAAGTTTTATGATTTATATTGGGTGTCATCGAAGTGTAAATATGAAGGATGTTTCATTAGGCCTAAGGCACCACTAACCAATCTATACATGGATCGCTCTTGACAGAAAAAAAAGCTTCTAAACCAAATCTGTAAATTTTGCTAGGACTCAAAGTCATAAGTTCATTCCTGCTGTTTTATAGATACCCAAAATCTACTTTTTGTTTTTTTTAATAATTGTTTTATTAAATTTTATATAACAAAGTCCAATTAAATGAAAACAAATATTCATACACAATATTTGGGAATTTGGGCATCGTTCTTTCCAAACTACTTCCTGCTGGTAAGGGGAGCTGTCTTGGGGGATTCGAAGAAGATTCAGATATCCTAGCTGTAGTCTGTAGGGCTGTTTTGTCGAGCTGTTTTGAATGTAGGATCAGCTTGTACTCTGTTTCAGGCGGTCTGGCATCTTCTTCTGGATACTCATCCTTGACCCCATCCCTGGATCCCTGTCTGTGGAGAAACCTCCTAGAGAGCTTGGACCACACAGACCTACAGATATTGAATCTCAGATCCACATAAGCCCATCGGGGAAGTACCATAGAGAGAGGGAAGAGACACCACCAACACCTACTGGAAGAAACTATGTGAAGAAGGCAATACATGAGAACACCTAACAACAGAAAGACAAACATGACACCACCAGAATCTAGGGAATCTACACCAACTAGAATGGAACACAACAACAAAGCAGAGGAAGCAGAAGGGTATGACTTAAAAATCACCATCATAAAAATGATAGAGTCCCTCAAAACCTACTTTTTGTACAATTTGGATTTCAGCACAGATTGGTGATGATAATATATCTAAAACTTTTATGTCCTTTTATATAAAACAGTTCATATAGGCTTCAGAGGATCAAATGTCATAAAGCTTGGATCCACTTCTTACAGGTCAAAAGGACTGCAGATTAATACAGCTATCCTGAGGATGGAATTTTCTCCCTGGTCTTGCTGTCTTACTTGATCACCAAAGGTAAGGAACAAAGAGTTCCAATTAAATATACACATTTTAACCTTTGTTCCCAGTTTAAACATGTCTCAGACGATTTGTGCTTCTGGCAGATGAGTATCAGTTGCTGATTATAGCCTGCTCCTCTATAGTGCTCTCACTACTTACTGTGAACCAGCCCAGCCAAGGTGAATCTTCAACAGGGTCTACAAACTGATGCCTCTGATAAATGGTCCATTTCCTGAATCCCACTTCCTATTGTTGTTATTGTATTAGCCTACTTGCAGCTAAGAAAACACTGCAAAAGTAAGCAGGAAGTAGTACAGGCATGTCGCTGGCACAACAGTGTTTTGATTTTCAAATAGCTATCACCTGGAGTTCTATAGCCTATAAAGCCTCCTTGAGCAACTTGTTACTATTATGCCTACTGGTTTCCTCAACTTCCAAGGAAGAGACTCCTGGCTGCAAAAGCAAATGGTTTTTACTGGTAAAAATCAAACCAGCTGGGACCTCACTCTGTCAGAAAAGTAAGGTAGTGGCTTAAAATTGTGAGGGGTTTATAACAGGGTAAACAGAAAGGGAAACTTGAGACCACTAATCTCAGTTCACAAGGTTTCGAAGATACAGGCAGTTCATAGAGTACAAATTTATTTACAAGGTCATCATGGAACTAAGTTAATATTATCCATCATTTGTTTAGGCAAGATTGATAAGCACACCTGAAAGGTTTCTGTTTTTTCTTTGTTTTTACTTCTCCTGAGAACAGGATGTGGGTTCTGTACTCTGTAGTCAGGGATTTTTGTATTGCAGAAATTCTTGTTCTCATTATTTTTTCCTTCTTGCAATAAGCCCTAATTTTATAACTTTTAGTTAATAATTTTTCCATCACATTTCCTCTTTGCAACAAACATTAGAGGCCCAATTTTTGGGGCTCCAATAGGTAAAAGACTTCTGGTGTTTTTTGGTGTACAGGTTATTCACATTCTCTCCTATGTATAGGAGTTTACTTTTGTTTACTTTTGATATAGCATCTCAACCAGGGAAAAGATGAAATGTATTCTTTTCCTGTACTACTTCCTGCTTACCTTTGCAGTGTTTTCTTGGGCATGAGATGACTAAAATGCTATATAAAACCAATTTTAAAAAAGTAGAAAAAGGAGGGGGGCTTCAGCAACTTCCACATTTATCAGAAGAATTAGTTTATGGAACCTGTTGAAGATTCACATTGGCTGTGCTGGTTCACAGTAAGTCTAGAGCAGTATTTACGAGCAGAATGTAGTCAGTAACTGATGCTCATCTGCCAGAAGCCCAAATCTACTGAGACATGGTTAAATTTGGAACATAAGTTTGAGATATATTATCATCACTACTCTGTACTGAAATCTATATTGTAGAAAAAGTATATATTGGGTATCTGTAAAACAGTAGGAATGTACTTATGCCTTTGAGTCCTAGCAAAATTTACAGATTTGGGTTACAAACTTGTACATTTTTCTTCTGTCAAGAGAGATCCATGTATAGATTGGTCAGTGGTGCATTAGGCCTAATGAAATATCCTTCATATTTACACTTCGATGACACCCAACTTAAATCATAAAACATTGAGTTTGTGAATAAACAGCTGGGAGTCCCTGCTAGACTAGCTTATCAGAACTTGATTAAAAGTTAAGCTATGAATTTTTATATCGTAAATTAATTTTATATATTTTAAGACGCATAGGTCTTGGGCTAGAGGGATGGCTCATTGGTTAAGAGAACTGGCTGCTCTTCTAGAAGTCCTGAGTTTAATCAACAGCAACTGCATTGTGGCTCACAAATATCAGTAATGAGATCTGACTACCTCTTCTCGCCTGCAGACACATGAAGGCAGAACACTGTATGCATAATTAATAAATAAATGTTCAAAAATGACTTTTATGATTTTAAATCCTTATTTAGGAGCCATATTAATGCTGCCCAATACTGCCAAGCTGACAAAGTTATGTTTAGCCCAGCCATCAAAACTATCAGATGTGAGAAGGATATAGTTAATTAACTGTTCAATCCCTAACGAATTGTGTATGGGATTGAGGGCAGAAGTTTTTCACCAAATACATAATGTGAGAGTCTTTTTGATTGTTTGTTTGTCTTTTCTCTGTAGAAGAGAGACATGGAAAAGACTGACCTTCTTTTGTCTAGGCAAAGCTGGTGGAAATAATTTTCAGCATCTACAAGGATTAAGCTGGGTCCTGCATGGCAGCAGACATTGTATTTGATCATCTTGTGCCCTGACCATGGCCCTGGCCCTGGCCCTGGCCCTGGCCCTGGCCCTGGCCCCTGGCCCCTGGCCCGTGGCCCCTAGCCCCTGGCCCCTGGCCCCAGGCCCCTGGCACCTGGCCCTGGCTCTGGCCCCTGGCCCTGGCCCTGGCCATGGCACTGGCTATTCTGCACCAATTCAAATCTAAACAATGTCGAGAAACCATGGGATCAAGCTCATCTACAGGGCAGAGAATGAGAGGGATTATTTTATTTTCAAAAAAGAGAAAAGGTTTGTGGTAGAGGTGATTAATTGTATTGTAACCATTCTAGGAATTAGTAAATTGAAGCAAAGATAAAAAGTTTAAAATACTCATCATTGTACTTGAATGGCATTAAGATGCTTTGGTTTTCATACTTATGTCACTAAAGGCATGTTGTAGCTTGAGAGACGGGTAAATATGTAGAACCCAAAAGAAAGAGCCCTGCTTTGTTTTTGTGAGAAACTCAGTGAGGCTGTAAGTTTAGTTCACCTTTAGGTATGCTCCTTTTAGCATGTAGGAGGGGCACTAGAATGTGACAGATTGTTGGTTCATAAATGTTGCCTGGAAACCCTGCTTGCATTCTCTATTCTGTTATCATGGGGGAAGTACAAGAGAGCAGCTTCGAGAAAGTGTTATCATGGGACATTACAGTCTACCAAGATAACTATCTCCTAAAACTTTTAATGACAGCATTTGATTTCCGTACGAAAGTCATAGCCAAATCTCTGGAAGTTTGCGTACAACTTTTACTGGTCACCAAATTCTAGATTACCTAATTATCAGAGAGCATTCAATTTCTTCTGTTTATGAATTCTCTCTCTCATAAGAATTAATACTATGGAAACAGAGATAATAAGACTCACAATTATTCATCAAAAGGTGAGTTTGTCATTGTTAATTTCATTCAAGATGGTGATAATCCATTTGTTAGTGTAGACATAGGGATTATTGGATTGCAGTCCATCTCTTTTGAGGCAGCCGACCAATATGAAATATGTAGGCTATTCTAAAAACCCTGTATACACAATGACATTTCAGCATTTAAACATTTCACGACTCTGCTCTCCAAATAAATAAGGGATGAACCTAGGAGTTACCCACAATCTTGTAGGAGTCAGTGAGAGTCAATTGTGTCGAGTAAGGTAGACCATTTCATTATCAGATTATGTTGTTATTTGATTATTAAAACAGGACATCAGATAATCCATGATCAGTGGATTCCACGATGTGGGTAGCAATTATTATTATGGACCATCTAAACATCAATTTTGTAGTTAAAATATTTAAATTAATCACGACAGCATCGTTCAAGAGCCTGGTTTGGAGCCACCTTAGGGAAGTTGATGGTGTTACATGAACTCATTGTTTGATTATTTAACTGTGTATAACGATGATTATATCATCCATGACACCTGGAATCTGGTGCCACAGATCATCTAATTACATAATTAAAGTATTTAAATTGACAGTCTGTGTTTACCCATGATAATGTAAATATTTATAAAGTTATGTAAACCAAAAATCCTCCATTCCATGAAGAGACCTGTAAAGCTTCCTCTTGGGAGATAATGTGCAATATCATCACATTTTATGATACATTGATTCAATTGAGAATGATGACATCCTTCATGACTGGAGTCTGGCCATGCTTCCCTGTAGGTAAAATGCTACATCACCTATTTATTGTGACAGTTGGCTATTACTGACTTATTTAATTCTTTAAACTATGTAAACGACAGACAATGTCATCACTGAATACGATTAGTGCGCAAATATCTGTCAGGGACAAGGTTAGGAAAGATGTAGACATGGCCAGAGCATTTTCTGAATGATCTATGCATCTCCCAGAGTACGAGGGATGCTAGATGATTGAGTCCAGAAGATTGCTCGGGGCCATGTGAGAAGTACAAGGACTTGACCAAGGCCGGGATGGTGGTCTGGGTTTTGACTACTTGCTGTTCCTCCACATCTTCACATCGGTTGTGATTTACCATGAGATGATGCAGTGGCACTAGGAGGTCGGCACAATCTCAGAGAACTGGCAAAAGGGTGACGACACAGAACATGGAAGACCATCTTTCTCTCAGATATGCTGGTTATGCCCCAGTTGCCGCCATCTTTTAAGCTAATAGCAACATCTTGGTTACTACTTCTAAGCAGGAATGGGCCCATTATCTCAGATACTGCAGCACCACATCAGAGATGCAGGTGCTGGTGATGATGTCAGGCCAACAGAATTCATCATGCAAGACAGTATGATTATCTATCGATTAACTTATGGCATTTGAAAAATCCTTGATGACAGCATACATTTCCCTATCTGTCAAGTCTGCCCAGGATTTGAAGATACAAAAAAAGGTCAAAGACTTACATATTTAAAGATGTAATTATTAAATTCTTTCATTATATAATCTGTGATCCCTGAAGTTTGGTGCCACCTTGTGTGACTCAAGTGTGACAGACGATCTAACTATCTGATTATTTCATTATTCAAATCTGTCTTTTTCTACTCCAGGAAGAGTGGAGTCTGGATCCACCTTGTTGGTGTTAAATTGACTCCTGTGATTTCTTTCTTCCTTCCTTTCTTTAAATCAATGTTGATATCAATTTGTTATCTCTCTAGGGGTGAATTACGAGAAATTATCTCTTTATTCATTAATTTTTTGTTCATCTCTATGATTAAGAACTCAATGACCCTTCAGTATGGAGGAATCATCTAGGCTTCTTCACGCATAAAACACCATCCACTTGTTTAAAGTTTATTCATTTAATTATGAAAATCTGTCATTATGTATTCAGTGATCCCTGGAGTTTTGAACCTCTTTAGGGGAGTCCATCGTGCCAGACCATCACATCATCAAATACTACACTTCCTTAGCTGTTAAACTAGGAAATTAAATGATAATTCATCATTTAAAGAACGAATTTAAAATACAGGTAATGTTATGGTCCATAAGCCTCTTTTGGAGTCAGATTTTGGGAGTTGATGTAACATCATCTCATTACTTCACCATTTAGCTATACACATAGATCTTTACATCAGCTATAGGTTTAGGACTGTGGTGCCATTTCGTCAGTGTTAATGTAAAATGCCCACTAAGTAATTATCAAATTAATTTTTTAAAAGCATCATTATTCCAGGAAGAGATCAGTCTGACTACTCCAGGTGGGATTTACGTATGCTCCACCATGTCATTATTAAATCATTTTTCATTGTACGCTAATTATTTAAATCGATGAAGATGTTGTTCTTCTTGACTGGGGTCTGGCCATTCCTCCACAGGAGTTAACCGTGTGGCATTATTTAATTATCTAAGTACTACTTCCTTGACAATCACTGGAATTTGGTCCCATCTTACGAAAGTTAAGTATAGAGGAGTATCCAATTATTAACTCATTTGATTGCGTTAGTGAAGATTGTGTCATCCGTCTTTTGGCTTCTGTGGGATTGACACAGCAGGAGATCGGTGCCAGATGCATGACATCTTAATATCAATTATGCAGTTAAAATATTTAAATTAATCACGAGAACATCATTCATGAGCCTGGTTTGGAGCCACCTTAGGGATGGTGATGATGTTACATGAACTCATTATTTCATTATTTAATTTTATAAAACAATGATTATATCGTCCATGACACCTGGAATCTGGTGCCACAGATCATCTAATTACATAATTAATGTATTTAAGTAGACAATCTGTGTTAATCCCCAAGATAATGTAAATATTTTTTAGTTATGTAAACAACAATCCTCCATTCCATGAAGAGAACTGTAAAGCTCCCTCTTGTGGAGATAATGTGCAATATCTTCACATTGTATGATACATTGACTCAATTGATGATGAAGACATGCTTCATGACTGCAGTCTGGCCATGCTTCCCTGCCAATAAAATGATACATCCCCTATATTTTGTGACAGTTAGCTATTACTGATTTATTTAATTCTTTAATTTATGTAAACGACAGACAGTGCCATCACCGATTACGTTTAGGGTGCAAAAATCTGTCAGGGACAAGATTAGGAAAGTTGTAGACAAGGGCAGAGC
The DNA here is from genome assembly GCF_943737965.1 of Phodopus roborovskii. Classification (NCBI taxonomy): domain Eukaryota; kingdom Metazoa; phylum Chordata; class Mammalia; order Rodentia; family Cricetidae; genus Phodopus; species Phodopus roborovskii. The sequence continues at coordinate 36,220 of NW_026125977.1, read as the reverse complement.
ATTTTCTGAATGATCTATGCATCTCCCAGGGATGCTGCATGATTGAGTCCAGAAGGTTGCACGGTGCCAACCGAGAAGTACAAGGACTTCACCAAGGCCGGCACGGTGGTCTGGGTGTTGACCACCTGTTCTTCCTCCACATCTTCACATCGATTGTGATCTACCATGAGAAGAATTAGTGGCACTAGGAGATCGGCACAATCTCCAAGACCTGGGAAAAGGATGGAGACTCAGATCACAGAATAAAATCTCTCTCTCTCTCAGCTATGCTGGTGATGCCCCTGCTGCAGCCATCTTTTCAGCTGTTATCAACATTGTGGCTACTACTGCTAGGCCAGGATTGGGCCCATTATCTCACGTCCTGCCCCACCCCATCAGGTGCTTGTGATGATGACAGGCCAACAGAATTCATCAGGCAAGACAGTACGGTTATTTGACGATTAACTGATGGCATTTTAAAAATGCATGATGAGAGCATACAGTTTCATACCTGGCTAGTCTGCCCAGGAATTGATGATACAAAAAATTCAACGGCTTACATATTTAAAGATGTAATTATTAAATTCTTTCATTATATAATCTGTGATCCCTGAAGTTTGGTGCCACATTGTGTGACTCAAGTGTGACAGATGATCTAACTATCTGATTATTTCATTATTCAAATCTGTCTTTTTCTACTCCAAGGAAGAGAGGAGTCTGGATCCACCTTGTTGGTGTTAAATTGTATCTTGTGAATTCTTTCTTTCATTCTTTCTTTCTTTCTTTCATTCTTTCTTTCTATCTTCCTTTCTTTATTTAAATCTATGTTGATATCATTTTGTTATCTCTCTAGGGTTGAATTATGAGAAATTATCTCTTCATTCATTCATTTTTTGGTTCAAAACTATGATTAATAACTCAATGTCTCTTCAGTATTGAGCAATCATTTAGGCTTCACGCATAAAACACCATCCACTTGTTTAATGTTTATTCATTTAATTATGAAAATCTATCATTATGTATTCAGTGATCACTGGAGTTTTGAACCTCCTTAGGGGATACCGTTGTACCTGACCATCATATCATCTAATACTACACCTACTTCTTTAACTGTTAAAATAGGAAAGTAAGTAATAATTCATCATTTAATTTACATATGTAAATACAGGTAATGTTATGAACCTTAAGTCCCTTTGAAGTCAGATTTTGGTAGTTGATGATGTAATATCATGTCATTACTTCACCATTTAGCTATGTAAATAGATATTTACATCAGCGATACGTTTAGGACTTTGGTGCCATCACATCAGTGTTAATATAAAAGGCCCACTGATTAATTATCAATTTAATTTTTTAAATTCCTCATCATTCCTGGAAGAGATCAGTCTGACTACTCCATGTGGGATTTAAGTATGCACCACCATGACATTATTCAATCATTTTTAATTATATATTCATTATTGAAATCGATGAAGATGTTTCTCTTCTTGACAGGAGTCGGGCTATTCCTCCATGGGAGTTAATCACGTGGCATTATTTGATTATCTAAGAACTACTTCCTTGGCAATCACTGGAGTTGGGTTCCATCTTATGAAAGTTAAGTAAGGAGGACTATCCAATTATTAACTCATTTGATTGCATAAGTAATGATGGAGTCATGCATCAGTTGTCTTCTGTGGTTTTGACACAGCAGGAGATCGGTACCAGAAGCAGTGCCCAGAGAATGGGGGACACTGCCTTATACAGTGATTACTGATTATGTAATGGTAGATTTTTATCAATCGAATGATTACACGATTTTAAAAAAACTGTACTGTTTCGCATCATCATTTTCTGAGAGGTTGCAACAGAACTAACCCATGAAGGACACAGTGACCACCGATTTTAAAAATGGAAGATCTGTGTAATATCCTGATCAGGGAATCTCATCTGATGAACTCTGTTGGGCTGATAACATGACATACCACCAACAATAAATAACTCTAAATAACCATATTAGAAAGCGGTGTACAGGACTTAATAGAGAACAGTCAATTGAGGAATCCAAAATGACTGAAAGAAACATAAGACACTGCTCAAATTCCTTAATCATCAGCCTAATGCAAATCTAAACCACTCTGGGAAACCATGGGATCAAGCTTCTCTAAAGGTAAGAGAATGAAGGGGAGGTTATTTTATTTTCAATAAAGAGAAAAGGATTGTGGTAGAGGCGATTAATTCTATTGTTTCCATTCCTGAAATCAGAAAATTGAAGCATAGAAAACAGGTTTAAAATACTCATCATTGTACTTGAATGGCACAATGATGCTTTCGTTTTTATGCTTACGTCACTATAGGCATGTTGCAGCTTGAGAGACTGGTAAATATGTAGAACTCAAAAGAGAGAGCCCTGCTTTGTTTTTGTGAGAAACTCGGTGAGGTTGTAAGGTTAGTTCATTGGTGGGAATACTCCCTTTAGCATGAGGGAGGGGCACTAGAATGTGACAGAATGTTGGTTCATAAATGTTGCCTGGCAACCCTGCTTGCATTCTGTATCCTGGTATCATGGGCCAAGGACCAGAGAGCAGCTTCGAGAAAGTGTTATCATGGGACATTACAGTCTCCCAAGATAACTATCACCTAAAAGTTTTCACGACAGCATTGGATTCGCCTAAACAAGTCATAGCTGCACCTCTGGAAGTGTGCCTACAGCTTTTACTGGTTACCAAATTCAGGATTACCTAATCATCAGAAAATGTAGTCTGTGGAGAAACAGCACAAAGTCTTCTGTTTATGAATACTCTCTCTCTCCTAAGAAGTGAAACTATGGAACAAAAGATAATAAGACTCACAATTATTCATCAAAAGGTGAGTTTCCCATTGTTGACTTCATTCAGGAAGGTGATAATCCATCTGTTCGAGTAGACTTAGGGATTGTGGGATTTCAGTCCATCTCTTTTGAGGCAGCAGTCCAACATTAAATATGTGATATCTTCTAAAAACGCTGCATACACAATGGCAGTTCAGCATTTAAACATGTTACTACCCAACTCTGCGATTAAATAATCGATGAAACTGGGAGTTTCCCACAATCATGTGGGAGTCAACTGAGACTCAATAGTGTGGAGTATGGCAGACCATTTCATCCTCTGATTATATTGTTATTTGATTATTAAAATAGGACATTAGATAATCCATGATCAGTGGATTGTGGTGACATGCTGTGGGAGGCAATTATAATAGACCATCTTAATATCCATTATGTAGTTAAAATATTTAAATTAATCACCACAGCATCGTTCATGGGCCTGGTTTGGAGCCACCTTAGGGAAGTGGATGATGTTTCATGAACTAATTATTTGATTATTTAATTATATGAAACAATGATTATATCGTCCATGACACCTGGAATCTTGTGCTACAGATCATCTAATTACATAATTAATGTATTTAAATTGACAATCTGTGTTAATCCCCAAGATAATGTAAATATTTGTATAGTAATATAAACAACAATCCACCATTCCATGAAGACACCTGTAAAGCTCCCTCTTGAGGAGTTAATGTGCAATATCATCACATCTTATAAGATTCATTTTTTCAATTGATGATGATGATATCCTTCATGCCTGGATTCTGACCATGCTTCCCTGCCACTAAAATGCTACATCACCTATTTAATGTGACAGTTAGGTATTACTGACTTAATAAATTCTTAAAATTATGTAAACGACCGACACGGTTAGGGTGCAAAAATCTGTCAGGGACAAGGTTAGAAAAGTTGTAGACACGGGCAGAGCATTTTCTGAATGATCTATGCATCTCCCAGAGTACGAGGGATGCTGAATGATTGAGTCCAGAAGGTTGCACGGTGCCCTCCGAGAAGTATAGGGACTTCACCAAGGCCGGCACGGTGGTCTGGGTGTTGACTACCTGCTCTTCCTCCACATCTTCACACCGGTTGTGATCTACCATGAGAAGAATTAGTGGCACTAGGAGATCGGCACCATCACCAAGACCTGGGAAAATGATGAAGACTCAGATCACGGAAGAACATCTCTCTCTCTCTCTCAACTATGCTGGCGATGCCCCTGCTGAAGCCATCTTTTCAGCTGTTATCAACATTGTGGCTACTACTGCTATGCCAGGATTGGGCCCATTATCTCACGTCCTGCCGCACCACAACAGAGATTCAGGCGCTTGTGATGATGACAGGCCAACAGAGTTCATCAGGCAAGACAGTATGGTTATTTGATGATTAACTGATGGCATTTTAAAAATGCATGATGAGAGCATACAGTTTCATACCTGGCTAGTCTGCCCAGGAATTGATGATACAAAAAAAGGTCAAGGGCTTACATATTTAAAGATGTAATTATTAAATTCTTTCATTATATAATCTCTGATCCCTGAAGTTTGGCGCCACCTTGTGTCACATTCAAGTGTGACAAGATAGATCTAACTATCAAATCTGTCTTTTTCTACTCCAGGAAGAGAGGTGTCTGGATCCACCTTGTTGGTGTTAAATTGTATCTTGTGAATTTTCTTTCTTTCTTTCTTCCTTTCTTTCTGTCTCTCTGTCTTCCTTTCTTTATTTAAATCAATGTTGATATCATTGTGTTATCTCTCTAGGGGTGAATGATGAGAAACTATCTATTCATTCATTTTTTTTTGTTCAAATCTATGATTAAAAACTCAATGTCTCTTCAGTATTAAGCAGTCTTCTAGCCTTCACGAATAAAACACCATCCACTTGTTTAATGTTTATTCATATAATTATGAAAATCTGTCATTACGTATTCAATGATCACTGGAGTTTTGAGCCTCCTTAGGGGAGAACGCTGTACCAGACAGTCACGTCATCTAATACTACACTTAGTTCTTTAACTGTTCAACTAGGAAATTAATTAATAATTCATCATTTAAATTACATATTTAAAATACAGGTAATGTTATGGAACAGAAGTCCCTTTTGGAATCAGATTCTGGTAGTTGATGATACAATATCATCTCATTACTTCACCATTTAGCTATGTAAATAGATCTTTACATCAGCGATACGTTTAGGACTTTGGTGCCATCTCATCAGTGTTAATGTAAAAGGCCCACTGATTAATTATCAATTTAATTTTTTAAATTCCTCATCATTCCAGGAAGAGATCAGTCTGACTACTCCATGTGGGATTTAAGTATGCACCACCATGACATTATTCAATCATTTTTCATTATATATTCATTATTGAAATCGATGAAGATATTTCTCTTCTTGACATGAGTCGGGCTATTCCTCCATGGGAGTTAATCACGTGGCATTATTTGATTATCTAAGAACTACTTCCTTGGCAATCACTGGAGTTGGGTTCCATCTTATGAAAGTTAAGTAAGGAGGACTATCCAATTATTAACTCATTTGATTGCATAAGTAATGACGGAGTCATGCATCAGTTGTCTTCTGTGGTTTTGACACAGCAGGAGATCGGTACCAGAAGCAGTGCCCAGAGAATGGGGGACACTGCCTTATACAGTGATTACTGATTATGTAATGGTAGATTTTTAACAATCGAATGATTACACGATTTTAAAAAAACTGTACTGTTTCGCATCATCATTTTCTGAGAGGTTGCAACAGAACTAACCCATGAAGGACACAGTGACCACCGATTTTAAAAATGGAAGATCTGTATAATATCCTGATCAGGGAATCTCATCTGATGAACTCTGTTGGGCTGATAACATGACATACCACCAACAATAAATAACTCTAAATAACCATATTAGAAAGCGGTGTACAGGACTTAATAGAGAACAGTCAATTGAGGAATCCAAAATGACTGAAAGAAACATAAGACACTGCTCAAATTCCTTAATCATCAGCCTAATGCAAATCTAAACCACTCTGGGAAACCATGGGATCAAGCTTCTCTAAAGGTAAGAGAATGAAGGGGAGGTTATTTTATTTTCAATAAAGAGAAAAGGATTGTGGTAGAGGCGATTAATTCTATTGTTTCCATTCCTGAAATCAGAAAATTGAAGCATAGAAAACAGGTTTAAAATACTCATCATTGTACTTGAATGGCACAATGATGCTTTCGTTTTTATGCTTACGTCACTATAGGCATGTTGCAGCTTGAGAGACTGGTAAATATGTAGAACTCAAAAGAGAGAGCCCTGCTTTGTTTTTGTGAGAAACTCGGTGAGGTTGTAAGGTTAGTTCATTGGTGGGAATACTCCCTTTAGCATGAGGGAGGGGCACTAGAATGTGACAGAATGTTGGTTCATAAATGTTGCCTGGCAACCCTGCTTGCATTCTGTATCCTGGTATCATGGGCCAAGGACCAGAGAGCAGCTTCGAGAAAGTGTTATCATGGGACATTACAGTCTCCCAAGATAACTATCACCTAAAAGTTTTCACGACAGCATTGGATTCGCCTAAACAAGTCATAGCTGCACCTCTGGAAGTGTGCCTACAGCTTTTACTGGTTACCAAATTCAGGATTACCTAATCATCAGAAAACGTAGTCTGTGGAGAAACAGCACAAAGTCTTCTGTTTATGAATACTCTCTCTCCTAAGAAGTGAAACTATGGAACAAAAGATAATAAGACTCACAATTATTCATCAAAAGGTGAGTTTGCCATTGTTGACTTCCTTCAGGAAGGTGATAATCCATCTGTTCGAGTAGACTTAGGGATTGTGGGATTTCAGTCCATCTCTTTTGAGGCAGCAGTCCAACATTAAATATGTGATATCTTCTAAAAACGCTGCATACACAATGGCAGTTTAGCATTTAAACATGTTACTACCCAACTCTGCGATTAAATAATCGATGAAACTGGGAGTTTCCCACAATCATGTGGGAGTCACCTGAGACTCAATAGTGTGGAGTATGGCAGACCATTTCATCCTCTGATTATATTGTTATTTGATTATTAAAATAGGACATTAGATAATCCATGATCAGTGGATTGTGGTGACATGCTGTGGGAGGCAATTATAATAGACCATCTTAATATCCATTATGTAGTTAAAATATTTAAATTAATCACCACAGCATCGTTCATGGGCCTGGTTTGGAGCCACCTTAGGGAAGTGGATGATGTTTCATGAACTAATTATTTGATTATTTAATTATATGAAACAATGATTATATCGTCCATGACACCTGGAATCTTGTGCTACAGATCATCTAATTACATAATTAATGTATTTAAATTGACAATCTGTGTTAATCCCCAAGATAATGTAAATATTTGTATAGTAATATAAACAACAATCCACCATTCCATGAAGACACCTGTAAAGCTCCCTCTTGAGGAGTTAATGTGCAATATCATCACATCTTATAAGATTCATTTTTTCAATTGATGATGATGATATCCTTCATGCCTGGATTCTGACCATGCTTCCCTGCCACTAAAATGCTACATCACCTATTTAATGTGACAGTTAGGTATTACTGACTTATTAAATTCTTAAAAATATGTAAACGACCGACACGGTTAGGGTGCAAAAATCTGTCAGGGACAAGGTTAGAAAAGTTGTAGACACGGGCAGAGCATTTTCTGAATGATCTATGCATCTCCCAGAGTACGAGGGATGCTGAATGATTGAGTCCAGAAGGTTGCACGGTGCCCTCCGAGAAGTATAGGGACTTCACCAAGGCCGGCACGGTGGTCTGGGTGTTGACTACCTGCTCTTCCTCCACATCTTCACACCGGTTGTGATCTACCATGAGAAGAATTAGTGGCACTAGGAGATAGGCCCCATCACCAAGACCTGGGAAAATGATGAAGACTCAGATCACGGAAGAACATCTCTCTCTCTCTCTCAACTATGCTGGCGATGCCCCTGCTGAAGCCATCTTTTCAGCTGTTATCAACATTGTGGCTACTACTGCTATGCCAGGATTGGGCCCATTATCTCACGTCCTGCCGCACCACAACAGAGATTCAGGCGCTTGTGATGATGACAGGCCAACAGAGTTCATCAGGCAAGACAGTATGGTTATTTGACGATTAACTGATGGCATTTTAAAAATGCATGATGAGAGCATACAGTTTCATACCTGGCTAGTCTGCCCAGGAATTGATGATACAAAAAAAGGTCAAGGGCTTACATATTTAAAGATGTAATTATTAAATTCTTTCATTATATAATCTCTGATCCCTGAAGTTTGGCGCCACCTTGTGTCACATTGAAGTGTGGCAAGATAGATCTAACTATCAAATCTGTCTTTTTCTATTCCAGGAAGAGAGGTGTCTGGATCCACCTTGTTGGTGTTAAATTGTATCTTGTGAATTTTCTTTCTTTCTTTCTTCCTTTCTTTCTGTCTCTCTGTCTTCCTTTCTTTATTTAAATCAATGTTCATATCATTGTGTTATCTCTCTAGGGGTGAATGATGAGAAACTATCTATTCATTCATTTTTTTTTTTGTTCAAATCTATGATTAAAAACTCAATGTCTCTTCAGTATTAAGCAGTCATCTAGCCTTCACGAATAAAACACCATCCACTTGTTTAATGTTTATTCATTTAATTATGAAAATCTGTCATTACGTATTCAGTGATCACTGGAGTTTTGAGCCTCCTTAGGGGAGAACGCTGTACCAGACAGTCACGTCATCTAATACTACACTTAGTTCTTTAACTGTTCAACTAGGAAATTAATTAATAATTCATCATTTAAATTACATATTTAAAATACAGGTAATGTTATGGAACATAAGTCCCTTTTGGAATCAGATTCTGGTAGTTGATGATATAATATCATCTCATTACTTCACCATTTAGCTATGTAAATAGATCTTTACATCAGCGATACGTTTAGGACTTTGGTGCCATCTCATCAGTGTTAATGTAAAAGGCCCACTGATTAATTATCAATTTAATTTTTTAAATTCCTCATCATTCCAGGAAGAGATCAGTCTGACTACTCCATGTGGGATTTAAGTATGCACCACCATGACATTATTCAATCATTTTTCATTATATATTCATTATTGAAATCGATGAAGATATTTCTCTTCTTGACATGAGTCGGGCTATTCCTCCATGGGAGTTAATCACGTGGCATTATTTGATTATCTAAGAACTACTTCCTTGGCAATCACTGGAGTTGGGTTCCATCTTATGAAAGTTAAGTAAGGAGGACTATCCAATTATTAACTCATTTGATTGCATAAGTAATGATGGAGTCATGCATCAGTTGTCTTCTGTGGTTGTGACACAGCAGGAGATCGGTACCAGAAGCAGTGCCCAGAGAATGGGGGACACTGCCTTATACAGTGATTACTGATTATGTAATGGTAGATTTTTAACAATCGAATGATTACACGATTTTAAAAAAAAAACTATACTGTTTCACATCATCATTTTCTGAGAGGTTGCAACAGAACTAACCCATGAAGGACACAGTGACCACCGATTTTAAAAATGGAATAACTGTATAATCTCCTGATCAGGGAATCTCATCTCATGAACTCTGTCAGGCTGATAACATGACACACCACCAACAATAAATAACTCTAAATAACCATCTTAGAAAGCGGTGTACAGGACTTAATAGAGAACAGTCAATTGAGGAATCCAAAATGACTGAAAGAAACAAAAGACACTGCTCAAAATCCTTAATCATCAGCCTAATGCAAATCTAAACAACTCTGAGAAACCATGGGATCAAGCTCCTCTAATGGTAAGAGGATGAAGAGGAGTTTATTTTATTTTCAATAAAGAGTAAAGGATTATGGTAGAGGTGATTAACTGTATTGTTTCCATTCTAGAAATTAGCAAATTGAAGAATTGAAAACAAGAGTAAAATACTCATCATTGTACTTGAATGGCAAAATGATTCTTTCGTTATCATGCTTATGTCACTATAGGCATGTTGTAGCTTGACAGAAGGGTAAATATGTAGAACCCAAAAGAGAGAGCCCTGTTTTGTTTTTGTGAGAAACTCAGTGAGGCTGTAGGGTTAGTTCACCGGTGGGTATACTCCTTTTAGCCTGTGGGAGGGGCACTAGAATGTGACAGAATGTTGGTTCATAAATGTTAACTGGCGACCCTCCTTGCATTCTGTATCCTGGTATCGTGGGCCAAGGACAAGAGAGCAGCTCCGAGAAAGTGTTATCATGGGACATTACAGTCGGCCAAGATAACTATCTCCTAAACCTTTTCATGACAGCATTTGATTCGCCTAACCAAGTCAGAACCACACCTCTGGAAGTGTGCCTACAGCTTTCCCTGGTTACCAAATTCAAGATTACCTAATCATAAGAGAACATAGTTTGTGGAGAAACAGTTCAGAGTCTTCTGTTTATGAATACTCTCCTCAGAAGTAAAACTATGGAGCAAAAGATAATAAGACTACGATTATTCATCAAAAAGGTGAGTTTGACATTGTTGACGTCCTTCAGGAAGGTGATAATCCGTTAGAGTAGACTTAGTGATTATTAGATTTCAGTCCATCTCTTTTGAGGCAGCCGTCCAACATTAAATATGTGATATCTTCTAAAAACCCGCATACACAATGACAGTTCAGCATTTAAATATGTTACTACTGTGCTCTGCGATTAAATTAGGGATGAACCTGGGAGTTTCCCACAATCATGTGGGAGGACACTGAGAGAAAATTGTGTGGAGAATGGCAGACCATTTCATCCTCTATTTATGTTGTTATTTGATTATTAAAATAGGACATTAGATAATCCATGGTCAGTGGATTGTGGTTACGCGATATGGGAGGCAAGTATCATAGACCATCTTAATATCAATTATATAGTTAAAATATTTACATTAATCACGACAGCATCGTTCATGAGCCTGGTTTGGAGCCACCTTAGGGAAGTGGATGATGTTACATGAACTCATTATTTGATTATTTAATTATACAAAACAATGATTATATCGTCCATGACACCTGGAATCTGGTGCCACAGATCATCTAATTACATAATCAATGTATTTATATTGACAATCTGTGTGAATCCCCCAGATAATGCAAATATTTGTATAGTAATGTAAACAACAATCCCCCATTCCATGAAGAGACCCGTCAAGCTCCCTCTTATGGCGTTAATGTGCAATATCATCACAGTTTATGATTCATGGTTTCAATGGATGATGATGACATTCTTCATGACTGGAGTCTGGCCATACTACCCAGCCAATTAAATGCTACATCACCTCTTTATTGGGACAGTTAGCTATCACTGACTTATTTAATTCTTTAAATTACTTAAACGACAGACAATGCCAACACCGATTATTATTAGGTTGCAGATATCTGTCAGCGACAAATTAGGAAACTTGTAGACATGGGCAGAGCATTTTCTGAATGTCTATGCGTCTTCCAGACCACTAGGAATGCTGGAGAATAGAGTCCAGAAGATTGCATGGTGCCCTCCGAGAAGTACAAGAACTTTTCCAAGGTCTGCATGGTGGTCTGGATGTTGACAACTTGCTCTTCCTCCACATCTTCACATCGGTTGCGGTCTACGTCTAGAAGATGTAGTGGCACTAGGAGGTCGGCACCTTCACCGAGAACTGGCAAAAGGATGACGACTCAGAACACGGAAGAACATCTCTCTCTCTCAGCTATGCTGTTGATGCCCCTTCTGCAGCCACCTTTTCAGCTGATATCAACATTTTGGCTAGTACTGGTATGCCAGGAATGGGCCAATTACCTCGGGTCCTGCTTTAACACAACAGAGATTCAGGCACCGGTGAGGATGTCAGGCCAACAGAATTCACCAGGGAAGAAAGTATGATTATCTGACCTTTAACTGATGGAATATTAAAATATCTGTGATGACAGCATCCGTTTTAATATCTGGCAAATCTGCCCAGGAATCGATGATACGAAAAATTTCAACGACTTAGATATGTAAAGATGTAATTATTAAATTGTTTCATTATATAATCTGTGAACCCTGAAGTGTGGTGCCACCTTGTGTGACTCAAGTGTAACAGACAATCTAATCTGATGATTTCATTATTTAAATCTGTCTTTTTCTACTCCAGGAAGAGTGGAGTCTGGAGCCCCCTTGTTGGTGTTAAAATGTTTCTTGTGATTTCATTATTTATTTATTTAAATCAATGTTGATCTCATTTTGTTATCTGTCTAAGGGTGAATTATGAGAAATTATCTCTTCATTCATTCATTTTATTGTTCACATCTATGATTAAGAACTCAATGACTCTTCAGTATTGATCAATCTTAAGTTTTCGTGCATATAACATCATCACTAGTTTAATATTTATTCATTGAATTATGAAAATCTGTCATTATGTATTCAGTGACCACTAAGGTTTTTATCCTCCTTGGGAGAGTCCATCGTGCCAGAACATCGCATCATCTAATAGTACACTTACTTATTTACCGGTTAAACTAGGAAATTAAATAATAATTCATCACTTAATTAACGTATTTGAAATACAGGTAATGTTATGGACCCTAAGTCCCTTTTGGAGTCAGATTTTGTCAGTGGACGATGGAACATCATCTCATTACTTCATCATTTAGCTCTGTAAATAGTTCATTACATCAGCGATACTTTTAGGACTTTGGTGCCATCTCGTCCTTGTTTTTATAAAACGCCGGCTAATTAACTATCAATTTAATTTTATAAATAAATCATTATTCCAGGAAGAGACCAGTCTGACTACTCCATGTGGGATTTAAGTATGCACCATCATGACATTAATCATTTTTCATTATATATTATTTAAATCGATGAAGATGTTGTTCTTCTTGACAGGAGTCGGGCCATTCCTCCATGGGAGTTAATCATGTGGCATTATTCAATCATCTAAGTACTACTTCCTTGACAATCACTGGAGTATGGCTCCATCTTTTGAAAGTTAAGTATGGAGGACTATCCAATTTTTAACTTACTTGATTGCATAAGTAATGATGGTGTCATCACTCATGTGGCTGTTGTGGGATTGACAGAGCAGGAGATCGGTACCAGAAGCAGTGCCCAGAGAATGGGGGACACTGCCTCGTAGAGTGATTACTGATTATGTAGTAGTACATTTTTAACAATCAAATGATTACACAATTTTAAAAAACTGTACTGTTTCGCATCATCAGTTTCTGAGAGGTTGCAATAGAACTGACCCATGAAGGACACAGTGACCACCGATTTTAAAAATGGAATAACTGTATAATCTCCTGATCAGGTTATCTCATCTAATGAACTCTGTCGGGCTGATAACATGACACACCACCAACAATAAATAACTCTAAATAACCATCTTAGAAAGAGGGGTACATGACTTAATATAGAACAGTCAATTGAGGAATCCAAAATGACTGGAAGAAACATAAGACACTGCTCAAAATCCTTAATCATCAGCCTAATGCATATCTACACAACTCTGAGAAACCATGGGGTCAAGCTCCTCTAATGGTAAGAGGATGAAGAGGAGTTTATTTTATTTTCAATAAAGAGAAAAGGATTATGGTAGAGGCGATTAACTGTATTGTTTCCATTCTAGAAATTAGCAAATTGAAGCATAGAAAACAGGTTTAAAATACTCATCATTGTACTTGAATGGCACAATGATGCTTTCGTTTTCATGCTTATGTCACTATAGGCATGTCGTAGCTTGAGAGACGGGTAAATATGTAGAACTCAAAAGAAAGAGCCCTGTTTTGTTTTTGTGAGAAACTCAGTGAGGCTGTAAGGTTAGTTCATTGGTGGTTATACTCCTTTAATCCTGTGGGAGGGGCAGTAGAATGTGACAGAATGTTGGTTCATAAATATAGCCTGGCAAACCTGCTTGCATTCTGTATCCTGGTAGCATGGGCCAAGGACGAGAGAGCAGCTTCGAGAAAGAGTTATCTTCGGACATTACAGTCTCCCAAGATAACTATCTCCTAAAACTTTTCATGACAGCATTTGATTCACCTAACCAAGTCATAGCCATACCTCTGGAAGTTTGCCTACAGCTTTTACTGGTTACCAAATGCAAGATTACCTCATCAGAGGACATAGGCTGTGGAGAAACAGTTCATAGTCTTCTGTTTATGAATTCTCTCTCTCCTCAGAAGTAAAACTATGGAACAAAAGATAATAAGACTCACGATTATTCATCAAAAAGGTGAGTTTGACATTGTTGAATTCCTTCAGGAAGGTGATAATCCGTTTGTTAGAGTAGACTTAGCGATTGTTAGATTTCAGTCCATCTCTTTTGAGGCAGCCGTCCAACATTAAATATGTGATATCTTCTAAAAACCCTGCATACACAATGAGAGTTCAGCATTTAAACATGTTACTACTCTGTTCTGTGATTAAATAAGGGATGAAACTTGGAATTTCCCACAATCATGTGGGAGTCAACTGAGACTCAATTGTGTGGAGCATGGCAGACCATTTCATCCTCTCATTATGTTGTTATTTGTTTATTAAAATTGGACATTAGATAATCCATGATCAGTGGATTGTGGTGACGCGATGTGGGAGGCAATTATTTTAGATCATCTTAATAGCAATTATGTAGTTAAAATATTTAAATTAATCACGACAGCATCGTTCATGAGCCTGGTTTGGAGCCACCTTAGGGAAGTGGATGATGTTACATGAACTCATTATTTGATTATTTAGTTATATAAAACAATGATTTTATCGTCCATGACACCTGGAATCTGGTGTCACAGATCACCTAATTACATAATTAATGAATTTAAATTGACAATCTGTGTTAATCCCCAGGATAACGTAAATATTTGTATAGTTATGTAAACAACAATCCTCCATTCCATGAAGAGACCTGTAAAGCTCCCTCTTGTGGAGATAATGTGCAATATCTACACATTTTATGATTCATTGACTCAATTGGTGATGATGACATCCTTCATGAATGGAGTCTGGCCATGCTTCCCTGCCAGTAAAATGCTACATCCCCTATATATTGTGACAGTTAGCAATTACCAACTTATTTAATTCTTTAAATTATGCAAACGACAGACAGTGCCATCACCGATTACGGTTAGGGTGCAAATACCTGTCAGGGACAAGGTTAGGAAAGTTGTAGACATGGGCAGAGCGTTTTCTGAATGGTCTATGCATCTCCCAGAGTACGAGGGATGCTGGGTGATTGAGTCCAGAATGTTGCACGGTGCCCTCCGAGAAGTACAAGGACTTCATCAAGCCCGGCATGGTGGTCTGGGTGTTGACTCCCTGCTCTTCCTCCACATCGGTTGTGATCTGCCATGAGAAGAAGGAGTGGCACTAGGAGGTCTGCACCATCACCGAGACCTGGCAAAAGGATGACGACTCAGAACATGGAGGGACATCTCTCTCTCAGCTATGCTGGTGATGCCACTGCTGTAGCCATCTTTTCAGCTCTTATCAACATTGTGGCTACTACTGCTATGCCAGAATTGGGCCCATTATCTCATATCCTGCTGCAACACAACAGAGATTCAGGCGCTTGTGATGAGTTCAAGCCAACAGAATTCATCAGGCAAGACAGTATGATTATCTGACGATTAACTGATGGCATTTTAAAATTGTGTGATGACAGCATACAGTTTCATACCTGGCAAGTCTGCCCAGGAATTGATGTTACAAAAAAAGG
This sequence comes from Phodopus roborovskii, assembly GCF_943737965.1. Lineage (NCBI taxonomy): Eukaryota > Metazoa > Chordata > Mammalia > Rodentia > Cricetidae > Phodopus > Phodopus roborovskii. Next base: position 20,682 of record NW_026125977.1, on the reverse strand, counting down.
CCAACGGCTTACATATTTAAAGTTGTAATTATTAAATTCTTTCATTATATAATCTGTGATCCCTGAAGTTTGGTGCCACCTTGTGTGACTCAAGTGTGACAGACTATATAAATATCTGATTATTTCATTCTTCAAATCTGTCTTTTTCTACTCCAGGAAGAGTGTAGTCTTGATCCACCATGTTAGTGTTAAATTGTATCTTGTGAATTCTTTCTTTCTTTCTTCCTTTCCTTATTTACATCAATGTTGATATCATTTTGTTATCTCTCTAATGGTGAATTATGAGAATCTTTCTCTTTATTCATTCATTTTTTGTTCAAATCTAAGATTAAGAACTCAATGTCTATTCAGTATTGAGCAATCATTTAGGCTTCACGCATAAAACACCATCCACTTGTTTAATGTTTATTCATTTAATTATGAAAATCTGTCATTATGTATTCAGTGATCACTGGAGTTTTGAGCCTCCTTAGGGGAGACCGTTGTACCAGACCATCACATAATCTAATACTATACTTGCTTCTTTAACTGTTAAACTAGGAAATTAGGTAATAATTCATCATTTAATTGACATATTTACAATACAGGTAATGTTATGGACCATAAGTCCCTTTTGGAATCAGATTGTGGGAGTTGATGCTGTAATATCATCTCATTACTTCATCATTTAGCTGTGTAAATAGATCTTTACATCAGCGATAGGTTTAGGACTTTGGTGCCATCTCATCAGTGTTACTATAAAAGGCCCACTAATTAATTATCAATTTAATTTTTTAAAAACATCATTATTCCAGAAAGAGGTCATTCTGACTACTCCATGTGGGATTTAAGTGTGCACCACCATGTCATTTTTCAATCATTTTTCATTATATATTAATTATTTAAATCGATGAAGATGTTGTTCTTCTTGACGGGTTTCGGGCCATTCCTCCATGGGAGTTAATCATGTGGCATTATTTAATCATCTAAGTACTACTTCCTTGACAGTCACTGGTGTATGGTTCCATCTTTTGAAAGTTAAGTATGGAGGACTATCCAATTTTTAACTTACTTGATTGCATAAGTAATGATGGTGTCATCCCTCATGTGGCTGTTGTGGGATTGACAGAGCAGGAGATCGGTACCAGAAGCAGTGCCCAGAGAATGGGGGACACTGCCTCGTAGAGTGATTACTGATTACTTAGTAGTACACAGATCACCTAATTATATAATTAATGTATTTAAATTGACAATCTGTGTTAATCCCCAAGATAATGTAAATATGTGTGTAATTATGTAAACCAAAAATTGTCCATTCCATGAAGAGACCTGTAAAGCTCCGTCTTGTGGCTTTAATATGCAATATCATCACAGTTTATGATTCATGGTTTCAATGGATGATGGTGTCATCTGTCATTTGGCTGCTGTGGGACTGACACAGCAGGAGGTCTGTACCAGAAGCAGTGCCCAGAGTATGAGGGATACTGTGTTACCCAGTGATTAATGATTAAGTAATTGGAGATTTTTAACAATCGAATGAATACACGATTCAAAAAAAAAAAACTGTATTGTTTCACATCATCATTATCTGCGAGGTTGCAACAGAACTGACCCATGAAGGACACAGTCACCACCGATTTGAAAAATGGATTAACTGAATAATCTCTTGATCAGGGAATCTCATCAAATGAACTCTGTCGGGCTGTGAACATGACACACTACCAACAATAAATAATTCTAAGTAACCATATTAAAAAGCGGGGTACAGGACTTAATAGAGAACTATCAATTGAGGAATTCAAAATGACTGAAAGAAACATAATACACTGCTCAAAATCCTTAGTCATCAGCCAAAGGCAAATTGAAACCACTCTGAGACACCATGGGATCAAGCTCCTCTAAAGGTACGAGAATGCAGAGGAGTTTATTTTATTTTCAATAAAGAGAAAAGGATTATGGTAGAGGCGATTAACTGTATTGTTTCCATTCCAGAAATTAGAAAATTGAAGCATAGAAAACAGGTTTAAAATACTCATCAATGTACTTGAATGGCATAATGATGCTTTCCTTTTCATGCTTATTTCACTATAGGCATGTTGTAGTTTGAGAGACTGGTAAATACGATGTATAACTAAAAGGAAAGAGCCCTGCTTTGTTTTTGTGCGAAAATCAGTGAGGCTGTAAGATGAGTTCATCCGTGGGTGTGCTACTTTTAGCATGTGGGAGGGGCACAAGAATGTGACAGAATGTTGGATCATGAATGTTGCCTGGCAATTCTGCTTGCTTTCTGTATCCTGGTATGATGGGCCAAGGACAAGAGAGCAGCTTCGAGAAAGTATTATCATGGGACATTACAGTCTCCCAAGATAACTATCTCCTAAACTTTTCATGACAGCATTTGATATCCCTAACCAAGTCATAGCCAAATCTCTGGAATTTTGCCTACAGCTTTTACTGATTACCAAATTCAAGATTCCCTAATTTTCAGAGAACATAGTCTGTGGTGAAACAGTCCAAAGTTTCGTCTTTATGAATGTTCTCTATCCTAAGAAGTAAAGCTATGGAAAAAAAGATAATAAGACTCACAATTTTTCATCAAAAGGTGAGTTTTCCATTATTAACTTCCTTCTGGATGGCGATAATCCATTTGTTAGAGTAGACCTAGGGATTATTGGATTGGAAGCCATCTCTTTGCAGGCTGCTGTCCAACATTAAATATGTGATGTCTTCTAAAGCCCTGCATGCGCAACGACATATCAGCATTTAAACCACTTACTACTCAACTCTGCGATTAAATAAGGGATGAACCTGGTTGTTTCACTGAAACATGTGGGAGTCAAGTGAGAGTCAAGTGTGTCGAGTTGAAATTACAGACCATTTCATCCTCTGATTATGTTGTTATTTGATTATTAAAATAGGACATTAGATAATCGATGATCAGTGGATATTGGTTCCACGATGTGGGAGTCAATTATTATAGAACATCTAAGTCTTAATTATGTAGTTAAAATAGTAAAATTAATCACGACAGGATCGTTCCCGAGTCTGGTTGGAGCCATGTTAGGGAAGTGGATGATGTTACATGTACTCATTATTTGATTATTAAATTATATAAAACAATGATTATATCATCCATGAAACCTGGAATTTGGTGCCACAGATCATCTAATTAAATAAATAAAGTATTTAAATTGTCAATACTTGTTAATACCCAAGATAATGTAAATGTTTGTATAGTTATGTAAACCAAAATGTTCCATTCCATGGAGAGACCTGTAAAGCACCCTCTTGTGGCAGTAATGTGCAATATCATCACATTTCATGATTCACTGTTTCAATTGATGATGATGACATCCTTCACAACTGGCGTCTGGCCATGCTTCCCTGCCAGTTAAACGCTACATCACCTCTTTATTGTGACAGTTAGCTATTACTGACTTATTTAATTCTTTGAATTGTTTAAACGACAGACAATGCCAACCCATCACCGATTAAGATTAGGGTGCAAATATCTGTCAGGGAGAAGTTTAGGAAAGTTGTAGACATGGGCAGAGCATTTTTTGAATGATCAATGCATCTCACATTGTACTAGGGATGCTAGATGATACAGTCCAGAAGCAAAGCTGCTAATGCCCATGCTGCAGCCATCTTTTCAGCTGGTATCAACATTTTGGCTACTACTGCTATGCCAGGAATGGGCCCATTATCTCAGGTCCTGCCACACCACAAACAGAGATTCAGGCGCTGCCGATGATGTATCAGTAAGCATAAACAAATGGATTAAAGGATGAAAAGTAAAATACAACAAGCATTAAAAAAAGAAAATTCCAGATCATGCTGTATCACAAAAATCCATATATATATACATATATATATATATATATATATATATATATATTTAAGAAAAAGAATGCCATTTAGAGCATACACAAAATTAACTCCAAGTGTGAATACTCCCTTAGCCTAGAGACAAGGAGGAGGGCCCACGCCAAACCCAAATGCCTTGACAGGTTTTGATGAATCCTCCTAAAGAACTCAGCCTCCCAGAGAAATGTATGTGGGATGGGATGGGGAGGTCACTGGAGGAGGGAGGGAGATGGAAGTGAGAATGATATGCAAAATAAGATCTTTCTATTCATTTCTTACAACAGAAGTTAAGTTATTTTGATGGCAAAAAAATGGGAATAACTCTGCATGTATCTGACACATAAATTGTAGATGTGAAGGGCAAAGCTTCTGGAAGTCACTGGACAAACTGAACCTCTCCTTCTTTGGTAACTTGCCATCCCTGTGCACCAAAAGCATAATGGAGCTGACTTCAAAGAATTTATTCACCTTGCTGCATAATCGAAATCCTTTCCACAGATGCATCCCACAAGGAAAAATATTCCTGGGCCACACCCTGGTTGGGGAAGCTCCTAGGACTACAATGGACCTAACAGAACACTGAATTTGACAGCACATTCAAGCCCAGCGTCCTCCTGGAAGGACTGCAAAACAGACATTCATGACTCCCCATACCACCCTCTGAATCCACTCACTCACCATGCTGCAGGTTCTGTTCTCCTCCATTCCCCTGCAGCACTCACAGAGCAGCAATCAATCCTCTGGTGCCTGTTCTGATATAAAGGCAAGCCTGCAGCATGGCTCCAGGAAGTGTCCTTCCAGACCTGAGACTGGTGGGTTGGCTCAGTGTACCTGATTGGCTAGTGAAGCTTGATTGACAAGAGCTCTTCCTCAAGGGTTAGACTGTTCTTAAAGACACACTAGGCCCAGGACCTCCTTTGGCCCTGGCTTTTACTCCAGACCTAGACATTTCAGAGATCTGCACAAATAGGAACTAATTTGGTTTTTGAGTTTTTTTGACAGAATTTCCCTGTGTGGCTCCTGCCATCCTATTCCTTGCTTAGTAATCTGGGCTGGTGAATTCCTTATTAATTATTAATATTAAACTTGTTGTTGTTCTTTTCTAATAGTTTTTTTTCATTAACTGTCTAATATTTATTGATACATTTATTTATTTATTTTTATTTTTGAGACAGAGTTTCACAATGTGGCCCTACTGTCCTGGAACTTACTCTGTATACCAGGCTGACCTCTAAATCAGAGATATCCAGTTGCATCTACTTCCTCAGTGCTGGAAAAAAAGGCAAACTGCATAGTCAGACATTAATTTCAATGTCACTTTCCCATGTCATCAGTAGATGAACCAGCTCTGTTCCTGCAGAGGAGAATTTCAAACCCTCTTTCTCTCTCCACGCAATGTGCAGAGCTTGCAAAGACCATTACACAATTCAGACTGAAACTATTCTCTTCTTCAACCATAAACATATATAAAGAAAAAACAAATATGCTTTAAGAATAGAATGTGGAGCTATGCAGTGGTTAGCCATAGAGGACAGGCCATGGTGGAGTACACCTTTAATCCTAGCACTTGGGAGACATAATCAGGTGCATGTCTGTAATTTCATGGCCACCCCAGGCTACACCACATTGATCCAGTCTAAAAGAAAAAGAGAGACAAGTGGTGGCTCATTCCTTTATCCCTGAAATTGGGAGGTAGATATGGATGGGAGAAAGAAATATAAGGAGGAAGAAGACAAAAGCTCATTGTTTTCTGAGGGAAGACTCCAAGTATCAGAATTGCCTGCCCCATTGGTATGAGTACTTCAGTAGAAATAAGAGCTAGGGCTTGACTGCTCTGCTTCTCTGATATTTCATCATTAATCGCATATCTGAATCCATGTTTTGATTATTAAGAACAACTAGAAATAGCTTTACAATTTCCAGTGCAGTGTGTCAAATCTAAACTGTAGTGTATAAGACTAGAATTTATGCTAATAGTATTGATAGTACTAATCTTTACCATTTTATCAAGTTTATTGCTATATTTTGTATGTATGAGTTTGAGAGAAAATGGTTTGTATAACTATACAGGTTATGGGATGAAGATAATGATGTGAAGTTGAGTGTACATATCTGAACTCTGGTCACCCCCAAAAGATGTGCTGAGTCTCTTGCCAAGATACACAACATGTTTTATCTGATGAATCAAAACTCTTCCACAGATTAACAATAAAACCAAAATAACTAAAGAATTATATAATGGTTTCAGAACATGAAGTATCAGAATTTAAGATGCTATACATGGCAAGTTTGTAACATGAAATGAATACAATCCAATGACAATGAACAAAAATTAATAACAAAATGCTTATTGCAAAGGCACAGTAACAATTTTTTTTCGGAAATACTCAGAATGCTCAATGGAATTATGAAAACACAGTACACAAACTAACATAATATGACTTTTATACTTACCACAAAGCAACAACAATCAAAATATGTATAATATGTGTAAAAGAATAAAAGAGATAGAGAGAATAACCCAAGAGCAAAGGTCAAAAAATATCAACTATTAACATAAAATACAAAAGAAACTTAGCCAAGAAAAGTGTGATCTTGACCAATGTTATCCCAATATCTATGAATCCATGTGTACAGAGATTAAATAAACCCAGACTTTAACACTCCAATTAAATCAACTAAAAGTTACCCTTAGACACTTTTGTCCCTGTAGCTATGTATATCTATTCCAAAGACAGGATGTCCCTGTTCTAGAGCTCCCCATGCAAAAGGAGCTGACCTTCTGCTATGGCTCTGTAAACCTTTATACCCCTTTATTGTTTCAGGTAAACCTAGCCGCATTGATGTGCACTCCACAAACAACATGGGAGAATAATTTAAAATCAACTTCCTGCCAAGTGGTTTATGGACCAAGGTGAAGATCCTGACCTAACTCCCTACCCAAAACCATACACACCTGAGATATCACTGCAGGATAGAGACTGATTTTGTACACCGGAATTAAATGTCAGTTAACACAGTATTGTAACTCTTGGTAGCAGAGAGTTAAAAACATTATAATCTTGTATTGCTGAGAGACATCCACATCACCATTTTTTACTACTTTCTAAAATATTTATAAGGCAAACCTGAAAGTGGAATGGATTATTCAGAACTTCAAGAAATCAGACCTTCCGTTATCCAGTGTCAGCCCCCACTGCACACCAACAGCATTGCATGCATATGCACACTGGACAGTTATATAATAAGCAACACACCCACCCATGCCAGGGCTGCAGAGTCTCCCTCAAACCAATAAACACATGGAGAGGAAGGCTCAGAGGACAAGGGTAACTGCCCAAGTCACCACATGGACCAAAAGAACCCCAGTCTGTCTCATAGTCCATACAAATTTTGCAGAAATGACATCTGAGCAGACCTGCTTTGCAAACCCTACACTCAGAATAGTGTAACCTGTGTTCTTCCTTACAACTCGATAGAGCATAAGGAAAAGAGAATCATGGAAGGAAGGCTTCTCAGAGTCCAGCATTGGCTGGGACCACCCAGTTGGACCTACAATTTTGCAGCCCACTACGAGGAAATCAGAAATCAATGACTCAGATTGCATAGTCCTTGTAGCTCTGCACTACCCACCCAGCAGATAGCAGCCTAATCCAGAAAGTTTGTGTTTTAGTATACATTCTTCTACTGTCCTGGAAGTCAAGCAGCTCATTATTAAAATCACAGTGTACCTTGTGTGCACATTTTGTTACACGCTCATTGTTACTGGCCAGTAACCATTGGCCTCATAGCTGGGAAATACTGCAGTCAAATGTATGACACCTTCTAATATTCACTGTGGTTAATGTGAAACTCCTGTTTAAGAAAACTAGATTGTGAATTAGAGAACACTGAGTATTCATGGCAGGGCTTCTGGGCAGAAAAGTGTATGTGGATATGATGTAGTTATGATCTGAAAAAAAATATTTTGAAAAGCTGAAAATAGCTTCATGGCCATGTGCTCTAGAACCTAGGGGTTTCATTTAGAGCACACCAAGTATTCCTCAAACCTTTTCTCTCACACTGTACATCCAAACGAACAAAAAAAAAAAAAAATAATAGTCCTGTTACATATTCCACAAGAGTTCACCCAGACTGGTTTTGGCTAAATACTGTAATTTATACCAATTTGTATACATGATAAGGTCTCTCATCTATCCAAAGTCTTGGTAGCCCTCATCTGTGGATTCCAAGAAACTGCCCTCCGAAACAATGATGGATTTTCTAAGAATGATTATCTAATTCCACATTGCTCACCTCAACTACTGTTGAAGTAGGAAATCTCATCTTCCATCCTGCCCCTCCCTTTCTGCACTGGACTCCACCAGTATCCAAGTGGGACATGAACTCAATCATTGCACAAATCCCTCTTCATTTATAAGACCCCACAATAATCAGAGATCTTGGGAGTTCACTCATTTTCTGGTCTATTTTCCTCCTCCCTGACCAGGCAAGGGCTGAACTGGAACAAAGTGTAGGATTTTCTTACCAGCACTGTACAGGAGAAGCAGGATTAGGAGTTCAAAACAATTCTCAATTACACAGCATAAGAAAAGCCACAGTTAGAAGACACTTTGCTCTACACAGAAATAAATAATCAGCATTACTTGAGAAAAGGAATGAAATAAGTAAAATCTAAGAAACATAGGAGTGCAGCAAAATAGAGATAAAAACAGAAATATGTTTAAAGAAGACATTTAAAAAGGTACCAAAAGCTGGGTGGTGGTGGCAAATGAAATTAATGCTGGTGCTCAGGAGGCAGATGGAAACTTATCTCTGTGAGTTCAAGACCAACTTGTTCCACAACATATAGTTGTGGGACAGGCAGCAGAGCCAAAAAGAAATGGGGATCTCTAAAAAACAATAACTAAAAAACAGGAAAACAATACAAAAAAATCAATGATAGAAAGAGTTGGTTTTTCGAGAAAATTATTAAGGTAGAGAAACCTTTATCCAAACTAACCAAAAAGCATAGAGAGAACATGAAAATTAACAAAATCAGAAACAAACAGTAGTACATAACAATAGACACTGAGGAAATGAAGACAATTTTAAGGTCATATTTTGAAAACCTATACTGGACAAGATTTGAAAATTCAAAGGCTATGGACAAATTTCTGGATACCTATTACTTACCAGAATTAAATCAAGAATAGACAAGAAACTTAAATTGATCTATAACAACTAACAAATTTGGAGTAATAATGAAAAGCCTTCCAACATAAAAAATCCCAGAGCCAGATGTCTTCTTAAGTGAAGAATTCTACCAAAAATTCATGGAAGAGCTATATTAATACTCCTGAAATTGTTCCACACAATAGAAAAGAAGGTTCATTACCAAACTGTTTTTATGAGGCTACAATCACCTTGATACCCATCCACACAAAGACATAAATAAGAGAGAAAATTACAGACCAATATCCCTCATGCACATTGATGCAAAAATACTCAAGAAAATATGGGAAAACTGAATCCAAGAATATGTCAGAGAAATCATCTACCATGATCAAGTAGACTTCATCTCTGGCTTGCAGGGATTGTTTCACATATGAAAATATATCAAATATACCACTATATAAACAAACTGAAAATGAAAAATCACACGATCATCTCCCTAGATGAAGAAAAACCTTTTGACAAAATTCAACATACTTTCATGTTAAAGGTCTTGGGGAGACCAGGGATAACAGGAATTTATATAAACATAATAAAAGCAATATATATTAAACCCATAGCAAATATCAAGCTGAATGTAGAGAAGCTTAAGGTGATTCCTCTAAAATTAGAAAAAGACTAGGCTGCCCTATCTCTCCATATCTCTTCATTATTGTAATTGAACGGCTAGCTAAAGAAATAAGACAAGAAAAGGAGTTCAAGGGGATGTAAATTGGTAAGGAAGAACTCAAACTGTCTCTATTTTCAGATGATATGTTAGTTTACATAAGCAACCAAAAAATTCTACCAGTATTCTCCTACAGCTGAAAAATACATTCAGTAAAATATGAGGATACAAGATTAAATAAAAAAAATCTGTAGCCATTACATATTCAGTCAACAAAGGGGTTGTTAAAGAAATCAGAGAAACATCACCCTTCACAATAGCCACAAACAACATAAAGTATCTTGGGGTAACACTTACCAAAGAAGTGAAAGACCTATATAATAAGAATTTTTGTCTTTAAAGAAAATAGCAGAAAATTTAAAGATGTACCAATCTCATGGATAGGTAGAAAAAACATAGAAAAAAGGCAATCTTACCAACAGCAATCTTCATATTCAATGCAATCTCCCTTAAAATCCCAGCACAATCTTTCACTAACCTTGAAAGGATAATAATCTACTTTATATTGAAAACCAAAAGAACCAGAATAGCCAAAACAACCTGTATAATAAAGTAACTTCATGAGGGATGATTATCCCTGACTTTAAGATCTACTACAGAGCTATAGTCCTAAAAACAGCCTGGTATTAGCACAAAAATAGACAAGTACCTCAATGAAATTGAATAGAAAATCCTGATATTAACCCACACACATACTAACAAAACAGCTAAAAGTATACAATGGGATGAGGAAAGCATCTTCAAAAAATGCTGAGTAAGGTTTTCTGCCTGCTGCTGGTCTTGTCCTGCAGCTGCGCCAGCACCAATTAATATACAGAGACTATGTATTTGATATAATGCTGTTGGCCAGGTACTAATTTCTTATCAACTAGCTCTGTCTTAAGTATTAGCCCATTTCTGTTGATCTATGAATTTTCACATGGTCTCTTATTACTGGGGAAGAGGGCGGGCATCTCGTCACCCCAGTCTCTCCATCTTGCTTCCTCCTTCCTCCTTCCTCCTTCCTCTATCCTCCTTATCTCCTAGTTCCACCTATCTAGCTTTCCTATTGTCCAACAGTGCTTTATTCATTAACCAGTATGAGAAACATATTTTCAGAATGAAATCTCCCATCAAAATGGTGCTGGTACAACTGGATGATGCACCAAACTGCAGCCCACAAACTGGGATTTTCACCAATCCTATATCCAACAAAAGGCTGATCTCCAAAATATACAAAGAACTCAAGAAACTAGTCAATAAACTCCAAATAACTCTATTAAAATGGGCTACAGGACTGAATAGATAAATCTCCATAGAGGAAATAAAAAATGATTTAAGACACTTAAGAAACGCCAACTAAAACACCTTTGAGATACCATCTTACTCCTGTCAGAATTGCTAAAATTAGAAACAGCAATGCCAACTTATGCTTGAGAGGATGTGCAGAAATGGGTATACTCCTCCACTTCAGGTGGAACTGCATACTTGTACAGCTATTTTGGAGACTAGCATGGCAGTTTCTCAGGATAATGGGAATCAGTCTACCACGAGACCCAGTAATCTCCCGCTTAAGTACATACCCAAATGATCCCAATCCATGCAACCAAGACTTGTGCTCGCATATTTTTATAGCAATATTATTTATAATAGGAAGAACCTGGAATCAACTTAGATGCCCCTCAACTGAAATATAAATAAAGAAGATTTGCCACATTTACAAAATGGAATACTACTCTGTGGGGGTGGGCAGAAACAATGGAATCTTGAAACTCACAGACAAGTGGATGGAACTTGAAGAAACCATCCTGAATGAGGTATCCCATTCACAGAAAGAGAAACATGGTATGTATTCACTCATATGTGGATTTTAGACATATTGCAAAGGTTCACCAGCCTACAAATCAAACTGCCAGAGAAACTAGGATAGAAGGATGATTCTAACAGTTTTACATAAGGACACTTGCAGAAGCAGGAAGGGACAAGGTCCTCAGAGCATATGGGTGGGTATTGGCGGGTAGTGAGTCGAGAGGGAACTAGCACAAGGAAAATGGGAGGAGATGAAAGATTGTGGGTCTAGGAACATTTGGTCAGGGGAGGAATAGACTTGAGAAGAGAAGGGAAAAGAAGAGAGGAGAGGAGAACAGAGGAGAGAAAAGAGAGAAAGAGACTATAAAAGAGGGAGCCATTGTAGGTTAGAAGAGGAAATAGAACCTAGAGAAATGTGCAGAGCCCTACAAGAATGACCCCAACTAACAATTTGAGCAACAGTGTAAAGGTTACCATAAATTCCCTTCACTGGCAATGAGATCAATGACTAACTTATCCACCATCATGGAGTCCTCATCTAATAGCTGATGGAAACAGAAGCAACCTTGGACGACTAAACACTGAGCCAAAATTGAATCTATATGCAGAGAGGGATGACAAGACCATATTGCAGAAACCCAAAGACACAGCTGATTTGAACAAGGAGGAGCTAATGGGGCCCCAGATTTATAGCTGGGAATCAAACATGGGACTGACACAGACCCCTGAACATGGATCTCAGCTCAAAGGCCTGTGCAATCTAACGGTCTTCAGAGAGTGGGACCAGGAAGTATCCCTGTTGCAAAAAGCACATTGGGGGAAAATCCCCATGGAAGGATACTCCATTAACCTTGAGACAGTAGAGACATTTTAGTGTCTACTTAAAATGACTTGAAGGATTTATATGACCCCTCCTGGTAGGCATCCACCTACATGTATAGTGTTGGTTGGATGGTAGGAGTGAATGGCTGGGCGCCCGGGAAGTTGGGAGTGAAAGAAGGAGGGTGGGAGGAAGTTGGAGGGAACTGGTTTGATAAGTATAATAAAAAAAAATTTACAAATTAAAAACATTAAAAAGATACCAATGTAATTTTCAAAAAACATAGTTAATATACTTTAATAATTTAAAATTTTTACCTCTATTGACTTTGAAATATCACACCTTCACAGAGAGATCATCACTTCCAGCAAAGTTCTAATAGATCTTAATAATAAAAACTCACAGTAATCTAACAGGGAGGGGAAGGTGAAAACTGAAGGATCACAGATTCAGAGCATCTGGCTACTAGAGTTGTTATCTCTACCTATTCTCAGACAAGCGATGTGTTCCTGTCCTCACACTGCCTCCTCAGATTGACTCCTATCACTTTGATCCCTCAGACTAACTTCTCAAACAAAATCATCTCACAGCATGCTCTTCTCGCTCTTCTACCTTATCTTCCTCTCTCTGTCCAGCCATGTCACTCCTATCTCCAAATCCCTGCTGCTGGAATTAAAGGCCTGATTCCCATGTCCTGTGACCACCTTAGTGTGAGTTGTTTTTCTGTTAGGCAGACTTAGTATGTGTCTAACTAGTGACATAGTGTGTGTGTCTAACTACTGATTTAATGTGTGTGGATAACTAGTGACCTAGTGTTGGTAGCTAACTAGTGACTTAGGTGTGCAGTTGACTAAATACTTAGAAATACATAGGTGAATGGCTAAATACTATCTCAGTGTGTGTGTGGCTGACTATTTTCTTGATGTTTTGACTAGCTAGTAAATTAGATGTGTGGCTGACTAGTGACTTAGTATGGGTGGGTAAGTAGTGATATATTGTGTGTAACTAACTAGAGACATAGTGACTGTGGCTAACTAGTAACCTAGCTTTGTGGCTAACTAGTGACTTAGACAATGTGGTTAATTACTGCTTAGGCATGTAGCTAAATAGTAACTTAGGTGTGTGATTAACTACAGTCTTAGTGTGTGTGGCTAAGTACTGCTTTATTTGTGTGATGGACTGACTGGTGGCTTAGTTTTTGTGGCTAACTAGTGACATAGGTATGGAGCTGAAGTCTAACTAGTGACTTCATGTGTGTGGCTAAATAGTGAGTTAAGTATGTGGCTAACAAGTGGCATGGTGTGTGTGGGTACTAGTGAGCTAGTATGTGTGGCTAACTAGTGGGTTAGTTTTTGCTAACTGGTGACTTACACTTAACTACATGTGTAGCTAAATAGTGACTCCGCTTAGTAATCTGATTGTTAGGAACTAGCAGCCATTTGAGCCCCCCCCATGATGGGCGGGACCCTCATGGCCATGTCATCACTACATCAGCTTTACCTGATGGCTCAAGCTTTACCTGGCTGCCAGAGGACTCAGTTACACATCTGCAAGCCTCCCCTTTTAAATCAAGTGCCCCACACCCCCTCTCTCTCTCATGCTTTCAGTTGGCCACCACCTACCCCTTCTTTTTCTCCCTTCTCTCAACAAACTACACGTGGGCACCGAGTCTCATGTTTGTGTTTCTTAGGTATTAGCTGCACAGCAAAAGAACAACATTGGTGCCGAAACCCAGGCAGGCTCTCCTTGAGGGTCACTGGCATCTGTTTGCTGGTGGGCGGCCAGCCAGAGACACTTGGGATCCTGTTTCCGATACTAGTAGTCTGACTCCATTCCCCCTTACCCCCCGTTCACTGGAAATACCACCTCACACAGGCTTCAATTAGGTAAGGTACCCTTTTAAATTTTAACCCATTTCCTTAAGGTCTGGTGTATTCCTCATGGGTGGAAGACATAATGCCTGGGGCGGGATATCTGCTCTGCTCTGGGACTGCTGAGTCCTTCCGGCCTCTGTTGGCCCTGGCAACATTTTCAGGCTGATGATCTTGGAATAATCCTCTGCCATTCTCGCTTATCATGTGGCCACACTCTTGGGCTGAAGAGTTCCAAGACTGCATGGTCACTTTCCTCTTTACACATGGGGAATAAACCGACTAAGGAAATATCTCCCACCACTCCACTGGGATGCCTGATAGAAAATTTAAAACCCTTTCACTTAATGCCACTTGTTAAGGCACCCAGACTTATTTACCTTTGTACTGAAAAGTGGCCTAGATATCCCCTAGGAAATTCAAATTGGCCGTGTAATGGCTCTCTAGATCCAGATATTTTACAGGATCTTTCAAATTACTGCCAGTGAACAGGTAGATGGAAGGAGTTTTTTCTATCTCTCTGCTAAACAATATCTTACCCTCAACTTAGTTCTGTTCTCTTCCTGCCACACTAAAAATCTCCTGCCTGCCGCAGCTGCAGCTTCTCTCAGGGCAGTAGGCTGGGCTGAGGCAGCATCTATTCAAGACAAAATTGAATCTCAAAACTTTATGATTTCTGCCAGCTGTTGGGGATATGTTTATGGCAGCTGCCATTTTGACAACGTGGCCTAGCCTCACCCCCCCATGGTTCTTCCCTCTGCTACACCAGACACCTAGGCACAGGGAGTATAGCCAGCTTCTGCCGCCAACAGAACCTGTCATTCATTTACCTTTTGCTTTTATTCTTTTATTTGCTTTATTCTTTATTCTTAGTCTCTAATTTCTGTTTTCACTATGTCATACATAGCTTCACATTCTAGTCCTTCTCAATTTTAAACAGTCCTGTTTAATATATCTATCACTACATTTAACTTTAACTTTATGTAAATGTATGCTAACTTCATACAAATTAAATTCTATTGTACTAAGTCTCAAATATTTCTAAATTGCTATGTGCCTTTAAATGGTGGTAAACATTTAAGGTTATAAATGTCTATTTCAAGCTAACAAAATATTTATGCCACCCAGTCTTTCCTGTGAGCTGTTTATTAAGGTTAAGCCTCTATTATCAGAGGGAGTTTTTCTCTACCTCTTTGTCCTCTGTGGTCATAAGTGTACCCTACTAAGTAAAAACCAGTTACTGTCAGGCTGCAGGGCCCTGAGTAAAATATCCCTCCACAGCCTCTCAGCTTGGATCCTGTTTTCAAATCAGATTAATTACAGGGGTATTTTGTATACTAAGGTATGCTAAACAGTCAGACGGCCCTCAAATGCTCAGAGATCTAGAGAATATGGCATTTAAAATGTCTCATTAAAAAGCTTTTTTTAACAGATAGACAGGGCAGCTGCTGGCACCACCCATTTCCACCAAGACAACTGATGGACACTGAAAGAAGCTCCACCCACAAAAGTGGCAACGCTAGCCACTGAGAAACCCTGCCTTTCATTTCATCTCTCACAAATTGTACACCTACATACTCTGGTCTGTGTTCCAACACATGACAGATTAAAACATGCTGGGTAATAACAAAACCACTCCCCTTAACATAGTCATGTACTTTTTTCATAGTGGTGAATTCATCACCTGGTTGCTTACCCTGAATCCTCCTGCAGTGTAAACAATTTTACTTATTCTGCACTGAAGGCAGAAGCAATGCTCCACTTGCAAATGCTTTTCCTGTGACTGCACTGGATAGTTGGCCACCTGACTCTAATGGAAATTTTAAATCTCTTAGGTGTTACAGTAATTTAAGAAATTTGAAGTTATAGTACAGAAGACAGCAAGGCCATTGTTTGGAGAGCAACAGACTGCAACCAATGCCACTTGCATCAGCATAAGGGATTGTCTCATAAACATTCTTCTAACAGGATGAAAATGCATCTGTTGTAGCATTAATATGCCTTCCCAGGGAAAAATCACTTCACCCAAAGAGATGATCCATAAAGACAAATATTTCTAACATAATATGTATCTATCTCTGGAAAATACTCAGAGAGGAGCCAGCCTAGACATAGTTTGCTTTTCATATATGCTATCCTTCTTAAATGGCTTTTGATTCAAGCTGCATTGTACACAGTGAACAATTTCAGTAGAGACTGGAGACAGCATGTCTAGCTACTTAGGGAGATGAGAGTATTACACAGCAAAAGTTTTCCAAGTACTGTTCCTAAAGGCCACCAGATACCTGTAACTGAAGTACCTGTTCCACATATAGGATCCTGAGGTGAAGGTGATGAGGAATGCGATAGATAGGAAATGTAGAAGGTAGAAAAGATTTTTTTAAAAAGCTGGGATAGGGAGATGTGTCCCATGAAAATTTCTTAAGGAGAATAGACTCTTGTATACTATTTACACAGAGGAAATGGAAGGAAAGGGGACACTTATGTGAAGTCAGTAGAAACCCATTAAATGGGACAAACTCAGGAGAACACCACTAAAACAATGGAATACAGGATATCTCATGATCATTGCTGTTTAAGCCCACAGTGGCCTTGGGAGTGAGAACCATAGCTCTATGTAGTTTATATCTACATATCTGAAAGAACCTGTCCAAAAAGGCTTTGTTCCATAAAATTACCAGCTCTCCAATGCAAATACCTGGATTTTGGCGAGGTTCTGTGTATTATTGTCAATACACCAGGCCCTTAGGAAAAGATTTCAAGGCCTAGGCCCCTGGTTGTTACTATCTCTTCTAAGAATGTTTCTCATCCCTGCATTAGGACCTAAGTAAAAGCTTTGCTTTATCAGGAAACTCATACATCATTGGTTTACTTTTTAAAATCTGGTGTCCTATTGCCACAGTGGTAGAACTATGCTTTTCTGGAGAAGAAAACTGCAACTATATGATATAATACAATTTAAGGTTGTTTATGACACTGTAATATCTCTCTGAGCAGCTTGTATTGGGGCAGGTGTATGATAAGGGTAAGGGACTGTTGCAAAGATGCTGTTGCAAAACAGGAGTAGCTTCTGTGTAATGGTTTGGAGTCAAGTTCTGGAAAATCATGGACAACAAATGTGTATCTAGGATTCAAAATTCTAACAGGACTGATCAGCATACACTTATCTTTGTGTGTTTTAGGTGCAGTACTACAACAGTTAAATTCTACTTTATGAGATATAATATCTCAAAAGCAGTTGTAAATCGTTTGTGTTACAAATTCTACTCATGTAGTTCACTGCTCAATAGTGAAGTGCTACCCTTACATGAGATGCCTTTTACAACCTGCAGAAATTTAACAATACATGGATCTTACACATAATATTAAATTGCAAACGGCTGAACTTATAAAAGGGACTTAACTAAAAGGCGTCTGGAAGTTTGTTGGCTTGCTTTCAGTGGGTGCACCTGAAGTATGTAGAAGTTGACTTAAAAAAGGTTTCCATAGATACCTCCCTGCTCACAGTACTCAAAGCAGATACAGCCCACAGAATAGTTATTTGGTAGACTCTCTCTAGCTTCTGGGAATTGCAAGAACTATATGAGGATTCAGGGGACAGGTTGTCTCCTTGCAGCTTCCCACCCAGATCCAGGGAATATCCACCACACTGGATCCATCACCTATCTCCCACCACCGATTTGAGGACTGCAGCCCCTCACTCACCATGCTGTGGTTTTCCAGTTTGCCCTTCCTCAAAGCACATCACTCAAAACCACTGGCTGTAGTTTCTCTTCAAATCCAGACCAGAAGGGCCCTGCACTTCTTTTGACAGGCACATCACAAAGGGGCCTGATTAGCTATTAAGGCCTGAGTGATAAAAGCACCTCCCAGGTAGTTGCAGAGTGCTTAAGGAGTAATTGCAATGGTTACTGATTGCCTTCTAGCACTAAGACTTTTCTACATCAGCAGTGATGTGCATTTCTATAGCAATTGTCCTATAGCTGAACTGTGCTATCATTCTGTAGTACACAGGCATTTACCTTTCTTCCTCCTAGACACAGTGTTGCTAGCTAAATATAATTACTTAAATGGATTGAGTGATTCTTGGTGAAAAAGTTGGAAGGGAGCTCCAAATATTCGTTAACTACCACAAAGAGATTTAGGAATGCAAAATGTGTTATTTGTTATTTGGTTAAACACTGAGTTTTGTTGAACTAAATTTGCTTTTTTACCTGTTTGTCACAGGAACTACAGATAATCAGGAAAGAAAAGCAGGGACCACATCTCAAAAAAATATAAATGATCTTTCTCGTGAAAGAATGCCAGTTGATGGCTCCATGAATGTAGAATTTTATCCCTGAAATTCAGAGCAAACACTTGGCAAAGTCATCATAATGAGAAAATAGTCTTCATGGAAAATTGAATATTTACAGAGGAATACATCTTCTGTAAGCATATAAAAAAATAAAACAAAACAAAAGCCAACTGCAGTAATAAAGGTTCTCTGCATGAAAAGGAATGTAGGATGAAACTCTCCATATATGTAGAAAGTTAATTTATTACAATGTCTCACAAGCTGTGATATATTTAGTCCAACAATGGTTGCCAACCAATGGGAATCTGAAGAGTACAGCAGTTTTTTAGTTTATCAGGATGGATGTGTCAGCTGGTCATTATACATCAAAATTCCAAAAAAGTAGGCTCTAATGGTAGTGAAGGAAGAAACTTGGTACCAAGAGCTAGGGTAAGTAGCCAAACAGGGAAAGCTTCCTTCTTCAATACCATTTATACATGTAGGCTACCACCAGAAGGTTGATCTGTTCCTTTATGTGACTTTGTTCTGTTTTGTTTTTTTTGTTTTCAAAACAGGGTTTTTCTGTGCAGGACATAAACTCATTCTGTGGATTTGGCTGGCCTCAACCTAAGCAAAATCAGGCAGCCTCCTGTGTCCTAGGATTAAACATTTGCACTGCCACCAAGCAGTTAAAGGTAGATCTTATCATCTGTTTGCATACAAGGCTTCTGTATGGCTTTGGCAGTCCTGGAATATATTCTGCCAGTCTGAAGTTTCTCAACTCCTAAATGGGAATCCATTCCAACTTGCATGAGTTCAAAGTGCTCCAATAATTCCTATTGTCCTTAAGACATTATCTTTCCTGCTACAGGACACCTGTGCCTTGATGATGAATATCTCCTATCTAAATAGCAATTATTTGGGAGTAGACAGGTTAACCACCCAGAAGTAAGGGAGGAAGTGCGGCAATGGGGTGCCTGAAGGCACATAATATGTGCAATTATTGAGTGCCTTTAGCATTAGTGGAAGCAATTTCTGTTTTCCCTTTATACATATTAATAGATGTCCCCTTCCATTGCCACACCTTTGACTACTTACGTTTGGTGTATGAATAAAATGGAGCTTTCAGTATTGACTGAATCTGCCTGCCTGACATCATATTATGTCTCTGTCTTCCTTTCATCAATGATAGCTTGTCTTCCAATTGTCCACACTCAGTGACTGTGGAATGGACATGGGACTGAGCTGCTGTTTCTGATTACAGTCCTACAAACTCCAGTCCACAACACTTTGTTCCACACATCCTGGAGAATTGAGTTTGATCTGCAACTTAAAAATGCTGGAACTCACTCAGGCAGCATGAGCAACCCCGTGGCATATGCCATTATTCCACAACATAGCTTATTGTGCTGTGGATGTGAATATAAGTAATTATTACTTCAAATTCCATGCTTCTTCATGTCCTCAATATTTGCCCATGGGTGCTTCAACTTGAAGTACTGTCTTCAAAATGGATTATGCAAAGATGCTATAAAATACCATGGCAAAGACATTTTTACCAGAAAAAGAAACAGAACAAATCCTGTTGTATGTGTGTGTCTGTAAATTGATTACCAGTTTTTAGACAATGATATTTGTGCAGAGATCATAAGTCAACTTTTTGGGGTCCACATTTGGCCTACCACCACGGCAACTATAGACTCATAAAATTCTCATTTTCCAGGGAGTCACATTGTAGAAAAAATTTTGAGTCTTGAAAATGTCTCTATGAAAGAAACATTGACTTCTTATATGACCACCTTATAGCAGAAACAGGAACCGAGTATATAGGAGTGCTTTAGAGATGGGAAAAATTCCATATTTAGCTTTCTAATTTTGTTTTGCATATATTTGCATTCTAAGCCTATTATGACCCTTGATATAGATTATTTACTGTTTTGTTTTTTGTTTTCATAAGTGTTCAAAATGAATATATATGCTTTAAATTTTCATTAATTTTACTTTTGTATTTTTTCTCTTCTTTTTAAGAATAGTATTACTGTGACATCCTGTCTTAAATAGAACTTACATTATAGATTAGTCTGTCCTAGGACATGAGAGATATCTGTCCACCTTGAATCCAGAGTGCTGGCATTGTAGTTTGGCTTGTCAACAGATGTTATTTCATTAGCTTGGCTTATTTATGATGAATGACTGAGCC